>NC_087258.1:1845000-2145000 GCF_037042905.1 Lytechinus pictus
CTAGTTAAAATTACATTTTAAAGGAGTGCGTAGCAAGTAACAAGTGAACTCCATAAAATTTATCGTATATTTTCACTAAAAAACAAAGGCTTATGGGATGAAGGGGTGGCAAGGGGCGACCCCCACACGCGCGCACATACACTCAAACTCACCCTCATGTACATACACATATATCCCCTTAATTTCAGACAAAGCGCAGACAGGGCGAATTGTTCTTTTATTTAGAAATAAATGGAAAGAACAGACAATGAAAAACGAACTTGGATAAACATGGTGATCAACTTCAAAATTGCCTTGAAAAATTAAGCGTGCGTGTGCTGCTGCTGCTTCAAATAATGTTACCAGCACGGGTTTGCAGTCATATCTATCTCCCTATGCTGTAGATCAATATTTACATTCATCTGTTTCCCTCATTAGCGTACCTCATTTCCTCTGAGCTGCAGAAAGACGTTAGTCTCATAGTCTGTACGTATAAAAAAAGAGTGTCAACGCCCCTTTGACTCTTAGCGAGTTCTCAGATCTTAATTCAAATGCTTCCCGTTCGCTGTCACTCTTAATAATTTTTCATAATTGGGAATAATGATAATTTGTTATGATGTGTGTTACCGACAGGCAGGTATATGGGTTTCTCTACACTGTCTCTAAAGCCCCTCCCCCTCTCCCGCTCTCTCTCTAACTCTCTTTATATCTCTGTGACTTCCTTTCCCTTCCCTTCTCTTCTTCTACTTTTTTTCTTCTTCTTCTTGTTCTTCTTGTACATCAGTCTATATGACGGAGGGACGTTTTGCCCACCCCACCCCTTACAGTTGCATATACCCAAAAAGAAACGGCTATGCTCGTCATCCGGATAATATAAACATTACCGATAAACACGCAGTGAAACATCTTATTTCCAGCTAGTAAGGTAAGATACATTCACGTTACCATGCACAGTTCCAGATACCAAACAAGTTATAGCTTATATATCACATTTATATTAGGTCTCAAGGCTCTATCAACTTTTTAAAAATACTTTATTGTGTAAAGTCACTTTCTGCGCCCTTTGTGTCATATTTTGCTGTGTTTAACATCCCTTTAATCTAAGATGTATTAATCATGTATCCTGCCATGACGTTGAATTATTTTACACTAAAAAAGACCAGCATTGTGGTGCAAAATAATATGTTCGTCCTTCCCATTAATATCCAGCCATTAATATCCAGTGACAAAATATATTGGAACAAGGTGTTGGCAGTCTAGAATATACAGAAATGATTGACTTGCATGCCCGAGCTGCAGAATCTCAGGTAATCATTATTATAACTCCTAGTACCCTAAAGTGTTGGTGCAGGGGCGGTGTTAGAACATTTTGATAGTTGAAAGACGTCCCAAATGGTGATGATTTTTTTTCAATAATCGATAACGCAACGAGCTGTAGGTGATAATCGTAATACCTCGTTGCACTATCATGTGCTCCTATACGAACGTCGCGATTGGTCTTTCGTAATGATCGCGACACTTTTTGAACCATTAAAGAAATACACGATCAATATATACGATTGCCACGAATTGCAACGTTGGAGGGTACAAATCCATGTGTCTCTCAAAGTTGTACAAAGAGACACATGGATTTGTACCCTCCAACATATCAGCCCAACATTCAATCTCAAAACCCAACCAGTTGTAGATATCGAACCAGACAAAAGGGAACTGTCAAATACAACGTTATAAGATCAAATAAAGATTGCTTGCTATCGACACTCCCTGTATCCCAAGACCATCCCAGAATGGAACCTTCTTCGTGAGAATGTTAGAAATTCCAAAGACATAAGAGTATTCAAACTCAAACTTGAAAGTGTGGATATCAAAACCCTTGTGACAGTGGAAACTAGGTATTAGGGAGAAGTCGCACCGGAACATTTACACGCAACGGGTCCTAGGCGATAGTCGCACGGAAATATTCAGACGCAACGGGTCGTTAGCGATAAACGCTAACTTCTATTCAGACGCAACGGGTCGTAAGCGGTAATCGTAACGCAACGGGTCGTAAGTGATAATCACTTGACATCATTCAGACGCAACGGGTCGTAAGCGGTTATCGTAACGCAACGGGTCGTAAGTGACAATCACTTGACATCATTTAGACGCAACGGGTCGTAAGCGGCAATCGTAACGCAACGGGTCGTAAGTGATAATCACTTGACATCATTTAGACGCAACGGGTCGTAAGCGGTAATCGTAACGTAACGGGTCGTAAATGATAATCACTTGACATCATTTAGACGCAACGGGTCGTAAGTGGTTATCGTAATGCAACGGGTCGTAAGTGACAATCACTTGACATCATTTAGACGCAACGGGTCGTAAGCGGTTATCGTAACGCAACGGGTCGTAAGTGACAATCACTTGACATCATTTAGACGCAACGGGTCGTAAGCGGTAACCGTAACGCAACAGGTCGTAAGTGATAATCACTTGACATCATTTAGACGCAACGGGTCTCCGACAATGGCCCATTGGGTATAAATGGCCTATTGATATGAGTACACTCAGAAATATCCATTCATCCTATATCGATTTTAAGTAATTATGATATCTCTCGCGTCTGAATGAGGGGATGTTAAAAAAACAATTGATGTATGTTTCGGCGTCGTAAATGAGTGCATCGCGACTCATTCTTCTGTTTAATGTGTCTGTTTTAAGATTTAATACAAATCGAAACTGTCTTCAAAGTTCAATCAGGGAACAAAGTGTTCTTCAATCCCTAAACATCTTTGACAAGGTTTGAAAATCAGAAATGCAGAAGAAGTTTTGAACTCGTCATTTCGTGTTAAGTCGATCGAAAGATGATTTTTCAAATTCGCTATGTCACAGAATGCAGATTATTTTACAAGACACTTTGTGAGTCTTCATCAACTTTTGGATCAAAAGGGATCAAAGAAATATTACAGTCTGTCAGTGAGTAGGAAAGATTGACAGGTAGAGAGCGGAGGAATTTATGAAGAGGAAGATGATGAAGAAGAAGAAGGGGCAGAAGAAGAAGAAGAAGGTGAAGGAGGAGGAGGAGAAGAAGAGGAACAAGAAGAAGAAGAAGGAAAAAAGAAAAAGAAGAAGGAGAAGAAGAGGAAGAAAAAGAAGAAGAGAAATCAAGGCGATGCCATTAACTTGGAGAGATTCAGGGAGAATGAGAGAATTATGAGGGGAGCACAGAACACTTGAAACAAGGGGGGGGTGGGCTAACAAAAACATGATTGAGTCATCAGATACAAAATATACATATTTGACATGGCTGATAAATGTCATTTGAAACTGAATATAACGTCATTGTTCATTCTTATTCCTCTCATTTTATGACCTAATTCAGAATGGAGAACTGTCAAAGAAATCATGATGTATGAGGAGAGAAGAAACGGGATATCACAATAAAGCTATAATCTCCTTTTGATTTGAACAAACGGTAGAAAGAAGTATAATGTTCTTCAGTTGACAATCAAATGTACTTGTACTATTTGCTATGGTAGAAAAATACTTTGGGGCCTTTTGATAAATTCTTGGGGTTGTGGTAAAATGGAGGTTGGCGGCGGTGTTTCGGGCATTGCTACAAATATCGGATCAAATTGATTTGACATTGATTCATGTATATTTTTTTCTTCTTGACTACACATGAATATATAGGGGGTTAGACGCAATATTTCGAACATGCCGAACGTATCTGACAACGTGACACTCACATGTACATGTAAATATTCGTCGTAACATTTGACGAGAAGTAACAATAAGCCTTGATTTAAATGATAAAGTCTAAAGTGATTTGAGCTTTTGAATTTAGGTTTAATCAGGGGCAATGCAAGGATATGTTGCTCTGAAGGTTAGGCAATATGAGCTAAAGGAGATTTCTTTTTTTTTCATTAAAGGACAAGTCCACCCCCAAAAAAGTTGATTTTAATAAAAAGAGAAAAATCCAATTAGCATAACGCTGAAAATTTCATCAAAATCGGATGTAAAATAAGTAAGTTATGACATTTTAAAGTTTCGCTTAATTTCACAAAACAGTTATATGCACATCCTGGTCGGTATGCAAATGAAGGGACTGATGACGTCACCCACTCACTATTTCTTTTGTATTTCATTATACTGAAATATGAAATATTCAAATTTTCTCCTCATTGTCAAATGAGTGAAACAATTATTAATCCCTACCTGAACTTGTGGAATTAGCATTGATTAATACTATAATTACGGTTCAGTCGAGTTGGTCCATAATGTCAAATCTGTAAAAAAGGAAACTATTTCAAACAATAAAAAGCAAAAGAAATAGTGAGTGAGGGATATCATTGTCTGTCTCATTTGCATCCTACTGAGTTGCGCATATATCATATATCTTTTGTGAAAAATAAGCGAAACTTTAAAATGTCATAACTTTCTTATTCTATATCCGATTTTGATGAAATATTCAGTGTTGTGCTACCGGTAGTTTGATTTTTCTCTAATTATTCAAATCAACATTTTTCTGGGGTGGACTTGACCTTTAAAAAGGGCAACAATTAAGTTTAACAGCCCGATGATCTTTCAATTGGCTTTTTCTTCATTCTTCTCACTTTACCTCATTCGATTTTCATTTGATCACTTGATCCCGTTAGAAATGATTAGGGGTTGCCCCCTCCCATGTGGTATAGTCCTGCATGGCTTAGTTTAGATCAGACGTGTGATCATTGATCCACAACACGCAGACGCGAGTGAAAATCACTATCCCGAATATGGGGGTCTTGTCAATCGGCAACCAACCTTTTATCTGAAAAAAAGGGGGCAGGGAAGGGGTAAATCGGGGGGGGGGGGGGAGTATTTTCGCAGTGTCACAGTGTGTACACATTGTGTTTTTTTTTTTACAGGGACTATTTGTAAACAATTGCGAGAAAGCAAATCGAGCTTGCATAAAAAGATATTTCTCTCAAATAAGTATAGGGATCCGAATTATGTCAAGTTAAAAAAGTGTAGAAAGTAATCACCCGAATATAAAAAAATATTCTTGACAATTTTATGATAATTAGAAAAGACGACCCCCCCAAAAAAAACCACACACACAAAATATCTCCATCATTACATCTCTTCAGAATATAGGGGTGTGATCAATATTGAGGCTTTTTTGTCATGACGAGGATTAAAAAAACTCTATGAATAAACAAACTTACACAACTACAATTGCGCACGATCCATTGGAGAGGACCGAGCGGGCATTTGCACAAGATCCATTTTTAAGGGGTAAAGGCTCCCCTTGAGTTTGAGTCTTCACAGGCTTTCTCCTTTTTGTTCCTCCCTTTCCATTTTTGTGCCCCCCCCCCATCCGCCCCCGACTACGACACCACGTCATATGCAACCAACATGTCCACCAAATCTGTTTTCTCAGCACATGAAAAGATTTCCATGGAGCAGTCAAAAGAACATGAAAAACATGAACTTTATTGATCCATGAGATATAGGATGGTAGACAGACCTAGATTATGGTAGGTTATACCAGTCTATCATCAACCTGCCAGAGATGGTTATGAAGAGTCTGTCATAGCTCCAAACATTCGCCCCCTCAGAGGACACATTCTACTCCCTAAACGGGAGATATGAAATGCATACAGCGTGCCCAAGCAAAAATATGAAGTCATACAAGATGTGAAATTATATTTGAAGTTTGAAAACGAGGAATAAAAACAGCGAGGACAGTAAACTCGATGACTCAGCCAGATTTAGAGTGTTAGCTGGCTCCAAATGATAACGTTCGAAATAATTGCGTTTTGCCCTTAATGAATATCTTCATTGGCAAGTCCCACGGATATGATCAAAGGATGTGGTCCTTTCGGTGCTTAGAATATTTACAAGGAGATACGCCTTACTCGAGGCCTTAGTAATAAAATAAACTCACCCCCAGAAAAAAAGAGAGGAAACGAAAATTATACAGAAACAACTATCAACATGGAGTGTTGGCTATAATAATATTGAATGTTTAGGAGGGGAACCGTTGTTCTTTATAGGACTTTAAAAAAAGGGTTGGGATTCAAATCTCTGCAGAGGGCTGGTATAATGGTCATCCGCGAGAGAAAAAAAAATCATCACATAAGTTATCCTCGTATGCAAAAAAATCAGGGATGGTATACTTTATCATCATTTCATTGTCCTTATTTGCGCACAAACTTCACAAAGACCTATATTCACTTTAGATTCAAACAGCTGTTTCCAAAGAGTGTATCTATAGAGCTGTAATGGTTTCTTCTCAGCTTTCTTTATGGGGGCGCTAAACAGGAACGACCATGCAGAGTAATCAATAAAACAGATTACTCTGGAAACGACAGTATTTTAGAGTTTTGCACAGCAATAGAGTAATATAATATTGATACTTAACATGCATGAAAAGAGATATACAAACAATGACGCTATATTATACATTTTATATAAGATTGGAATGTAGAATGATAGTTCAAGATAATTCACAAAGTTCAACCTCTTTACAAAATCTTAAAACTAGCTTTAACCGAAGAGTGCTCCACATAGGCAAGAAGATGTTTTTTTTTTCAAAGATGGTGGGGGGGGGGGGCGCTATATGGCATTCATTTACTGCGATTGTATATAGAGATACTTAAAATGATACTCCGGGCTGAAAATATTTAAATCTAAATAAAGAAGAGTATAAATTATCAGAGTAAAATGCTGAAAATTTCATTAAAAATATTTCATCAATAACATATAGCAAAGTTACATATGGTGAAAATAGTTATATGCAAGTCATCATTAATATTTATTAGGTGGGCTGATGATGTCAAATCCCCACTTTTCCTTTTCTTATGTTATTACATGAAATCATTATTGTTTCAATTTTTCATATATATTATGCGAATGATAAATCTCTCTCGTAATGAAATAAATTGCAGCAATGAATATGCAATGCACGTAAGCAGTTGTTATTTCAATATTTTTTGTTCTTGGATAAAGGGAAATGAATAAACCTAATTTCATATCATAAAATATAAAATAACAAATGGGGATATGACATCATCAGTTTGCTCATTGAATATTCATGAAGACATGCCTAGAACTGTATAACCGGAATAATGCAAATCTTTAAAATGACTACTTTGTTATTCCTTGACCCATTTTGATCAAATTTTCAGTGTTTTGTTTGTCGGATTTTTCTTAATCTGTACATATCATATTATTTTCAGCCTGGAGTACACATTTAACTTAACCCGAAAACCGAACACAAAAAGTGGTATGAACCGGTGTACAGAACACCACATCAGTCACTTTACTCCAATGTTAGATTGACAAAGTTGGATTATAAAAACACCCATGCTACTAACACCTTTGATTGTCACTCTAACACTCTTCGGTGTTATGTCCATTGTTCAATCTCTATACTGATACTTTAACACCTTATGTCGTGGATCTCTATAGGGACCTCAACTGGTGTCAATTTAACACCCAGTTATTACAGAACACCACGTTCACAATAGAAGAGATTCATTAGGTGACACAATTCCATTGAAAAAATGTGATTCTATTTTCTTGGGACACCGCGAAATCAACCGAGCATCTTTGAAATGTTAAGGAGGGCCTTTTTGAGAGACAATGATTTTTTTCGATGATAATTTGATACTAAAAAAATAACCCATTGAGATAAATGGAATGAGATTGACTAGATTCAGTAGGTTACCATGAAAATAGGTCGTCTGGAATCATGAGAATGATGTCTGATAGATGACATTCATGTTTGACATTGTAATACTCTGGAGGAAATATTATCTTTTTATTCTTCATATTTTTGTTTCTTGTGATTTTCTATGATTGATGGTTTGTTATGCCATTGGAAATGCAGCACAAATTTGTCATCTTTGAACGTTTGCAAAATGATAATAAGCATGCAGTATGAATGTTCATGTTGTCATTGTATATAAAATGTTATCATTATTAAACAACATGTTCATGTTAAGTGAATGAAGTTTTTAATAAATTCTAATTCAATTTCAAAACTCTCTTTTATTTACTTTAAAAAATATTTTACGGTAGTAAAAATAGTTATGCTCTAGATATGCTAGTTATGCATAATTATGATAAATTGACACAATGTTCGCAATAATTACAATCACATAAAAAAAACAGAAGAACAAGTAATGTTTTATGACTACAAAACGGTCATACCCCCGGTAATTTAATAATCTTTGCTTCTCAACCCATTTTTGTGTTGATTTCTCTCTCTCTCTCTTCCTGATTTCAAGTTTGGGGGTGGGGCGGACCTATGGTAATAGATACGCTAATACTGGTGGTATTACCAACGGATTTCCCTTTATTTTATTATTGTTTTTTATGGAGTGGACGCTACAACAGTGTAGCTCATGATATTTTTTTTCTCCAAATTTAATCTTTTGCAATTTTGATATTTATTTCATGCTCTACCCGACCACCATGATCATCATAATTATCGATTATGATAAGAACAAAATGATATGTTATCAATAATCTCATTGATGTTGTTCGCTCTTAATTTTAACCCTTTAACATGCATGCCTACATCACTGATTTTAAATTTCTTGTTACACTGAATGGAATTTTTGCTTCAGTAAATACGATAAATAAAATGTATAGTTCGATATTTCCGAGTTATTCTTAGATTTTACAACCGCTCTTCTGCAAGACAGAACGGCAGTTTTTTTTTTTACTTCAATCTGATATCCCGCTCAAATCTAGTGGATGTTCCGTCAAAATTGCAATGTCGGAGCCAAATTTCTTTCGGACGATTAGGTGGAAGGTTTTACCAAACTGTGCTGGCAAAAACCATTCGATTCCAGAAATGAGATTGGGTGGAAATTGAACCTGGAAGACTGCCTCGAAAATCCAATTTACGTGTAGTACTTTGTATGACCTACTCACTAAATGAAATATTTAAATATCATATCTTACTCTGCTGAGGCATGCAAGTCAGTGCGTAAGACGTGACAAATGAGACCCTGCTCAATTCACTGCTAACCCAACCTCAAATGTTAATGATTTAGAAAAAGAGGGGGGAAATGTGTGAGAGAGAATGAGAGGGACCGTGAGAGATGGGCGGGGGCAAAAGGGAGAGAGCATGGTCGTTTTTCCTATATAGGACAACAATGTGTAAAATATTGAAGTATAATGAGCGAGCAAGCGAGCGAAGCGGCCAAAACTATTTTAAGGGGTTTTTATTTTCCGGATAAAATTTAAGGAATGGGTACACTTAATGTGGAATTTTGTGAAAATTTGCAATGAAAAGTTATTTTCTTTTTTTGCAAATATTTGGAAATGCAAATAGGAGAGAGAAAGGGGAGGGGGAAGAGAGAGAGGAAGGAGAGAATATAGAGATAATGGAGGTGAGAGGGGGAGAGAGGGAGAGGGATGGCTGGGAAAGGGACAAATGAAAAAAGATATAATTAGGAGGAGGTAATTCCTTTTCAATCTTAAAGGGGAAGTTCACCCTGACAAAAGGCTTATTGAAAAATAGGAAAAAAATGATAAAAGATATTGCCGAAGGTTGGATAAAAATTCATCAAAGAATAGAAAAAATTATTAGAATTTTAATTATTTGATTTGTGACGATATATGCGAGCAGCTTTCCTACATATCGTATGGTAAAAAATAAAAGAAATGTCATTTTCTCAGAAATTTGAAAATAATTTTTACTGTACCTTCAGTATATCAATAGTCAAATCGTTTCACATCCGTTCCTAAATTGAAAACAAAATAAGTCATCACGAACCATTGAAAAGTTGAAGTTTATGCATCTTATATTACATAACATATGGGGCAGCTGCTCGTTTATGACGTCACAAATCCCACATCTTAATAACTTTGATGGATTATCCTCAAACCTTCACCAATATTTTTTTATTATTTTTTCTCCTATTTTTACAACAAACTTTTCTTCAGGGTAGGCTTCCCCTTTAACTAATACGTTCCGTTATTTGCCATATCAATTTTAATTTTCAATCAATAATTTCCCCTCTTTTTCCCTGCTATCCCCCCCCCCCTCCAATATGAACGCCCACCCATCTTCCAATCAGACCGTCCATTATAATTATGGATAGGAAGGGTCTTAAAACTCCTATAATGAATTATGGGGGTCATAAAATTTATGTCTGCTTTCATTTAGGGATAATCGAATGGTAAAGAGTTTACGATCATTTCTATAACATCACCGGCTTAGGAAAACAAAATAAAATTGTATAAAACTGTCATCAGAAATATTAAAGTTGGCTAGATCGTTAAAAATGGAAATCAAAACATGGATGAGCACGAAAACCATATCCGAATAAGCACAGCAAGGGGTAATCATAAATGCATATATTTTGGTATTGACCTATATCTACTTTATGTTACATTAGAAGAAGAATTCGAGTTAGCAGGAATCAAAAACAAGTTTTTGAAGAGGAAAAGTCAAGTCAATTAGGGTGCCATAACTTTATGTATATTAAACATTCTTATCAGCCAATTATATTTTTAGGCTTTATGTTGCCATGAGGAAGTAGTTCAGTTTGTACTTGACAAACGGGCATAATTTTGTCATTTTTGCCCCCAAATACTGATTTTATTTCTTGTCCCAATGAATTGTCGGAAATATTTATATTCTCATAATTTACTCGAAATCTATTTCGCCTATGAGACATATAATAATGATCTCACACTCAGGTAGATTCAACCGTTTAAAGAGAGGAATTGAACTTATAATGAATTAATTTCGTTGTTGTAGATGATGAGATTCTTTTTCACATTTCTTGATACCCCCCCCCCCACTAATCAGTCTTGTTAAAAATCGAGAGATATACACCAAAATGATAGTCTAGCTAATTTGGGAGCCAAGTCGAACCGTACTCAGATACGCATCAAAAGCAATCAAGTTTATAAGGCACCCGAATAAATCAGCAATTAATTTTTCCTAGTATAGTGCGTCACAACCAACTGCTGTTATATCTCTTCATCCTTCTTCCATCATGAGCTGATTAATGAGTTAAGCTAATCATTAGGTACGTCGAGATCTCTTTAGATATTAACCCTCTTCATCCCAGAGAGACTAATTTATAGTCAGACTCACTGTGTATGATAGCTCCATGGATAAAGTGTCTAATTCTAAACAGTTCAGGCGCAGAAACGGGGGGGGGGGGGGAGGGTGGTATAAAACTTGTATGCCTTACTGGCGTAGAAATGGGTGTTTGGTGCCATGCCCCCAAAAGTTCCATGAAAAAAAAGAGAAAAGGAAGAACTTAGGAAAGGACGATTTTTCACTGACAAATTTGCGCTCAACCAATCAGATGCAAAGATTTCAGTAGCTTTTGACAGTGAACCCTCTGACTATTTGCTCCATGAAATGCCCCTTAATTGTTTTGGCAATTGTTTTTTTTAATCTCATCGAGTCAACACAGATCCATTTCGACTGATGCCCATGAAATCCAGTATCATTTCTGATTAACCAAAATATTTATAGAAACCTTTTTAGGTCATACAAGCTCTCTAAACATTTTGCCATCTAATTTATTTGCCTTTATTGCGATCCACACCCACAATCGATGAATCAAATTCGTGCAATCATTTGTTAAGTTTATTTGCGTGGCCTAATTAGTTTCATTTGTACTAAGATATTTCTTTTCTCCTTCAAATTACATCTAATATTTTTTGCATTCTTGTAATATTTTTATAATAATTTTTGAGAAATCATTGTACTGTATTATCATGACCATTATCTGAATATAGCACCCCCCAAAAAAAAATATTTAAAAAATAAATGGAAACGGATTATTGTATCCATCAATCAAAGCCCTTGTTTAAAATCGACTGTAATTCTGAAACGGGTCAAATACGAAAGCAAGGCGAAATGGGAGCAGAAACGAAACGAGAAAAGTGTCAATGGATCATTACGAAATGGACGCATTATCCCGTTAACGATCAGCTGATCAGTTTTTGTTTGTGTCTTTTTTTCCATTTCTGTTCATTTTTTCTTCAATTTTTCTTCGGAGCATCTTTTTCAGCATCCTCTCAACTTTCCCTCCCGTCTCACGCAGAGTCGGCAGTCACTCCACAGAAACCAGTCGTGTCCCCTCCAGAAAGGTCAAATGCAAAGGTCAAGGGTCACATGAAATGAAATACCTGTATGCCCGGGGCTTGATGAGATAACGAACGTCAAATTAAACCAAAAATTTGGATTCTATTACCCCAAGATGCCCGAGAAGCTCACATTTGATAAGGATTAGCGGGTTATTCAACAATCACAGACTTTCTCCATTTCATCTGATTTTTTTTCAAACACCAAGGAATTTTTGGTAATATTTTCATAGGTAGGTGAGTGTCATGAACGTTCATTGAACTATGGGAGAAGCTTTGAATTTTTCTTTTAAGTCCGTTAATAAAAAAATAAAAAGGATAACTATAAAAAGTGACGAAATATAAAGAGAAAGGAAAAATAACATGAAAAATATTCATTCATTCATCATTTCAATACTAACTTGATATGACAGGCATACTTGCAATGAAAAAAAGGACCTTCTTAAACAATAATAGGCCTATATCTAACAAAATAATTTCCCCTCCAGGAAAATTAAGACTATTAAAAATATGATTCATGATATCACTTGTGAGTAGACCTTAACCTCTTCTTATTCTATTCTCACCCAAATACTCTTTATCCTTGACCACGTTGACGACGTCAAGATCATAACTAGTGCTTGTTTGATCACGAGACTCGGTCACGGAAGACGGTATGATATAGATTGCAACAGGGGCGCTCCTCGATCAGAATTTTATTATGACCAGGGGTGGGAGGTAATGGACCAACTTCGCCCCGAAAGTATAAAAAAGTCACCATCAGCAGAAATAATATGACTTTTCGCGTACTATGTGCAGATATATATTTCTATGTTTAATTCTATATTCCTAAACGCTTTTCCTACAAAGAGAGAGGGATGGCTCAAGTAAAGAATCCAAAATATTAAATGCGAGCCCAAAGGACACCGATTATTGCCCATTGCCCGTTTCATCAAGTGTTCGCATGCACCCCACCTTGTTACTAGTGGGCCTTGGTATATCTTGGTCTTTAGACTCACTGGTCTATACAGTAAGCCTCTTGGCAATGGTCCTTGGAACCTCAAATAAATGTCTTTATTCAATCATACGTAAGTATATCAGTATGAGTCACTTCAAATTGGAATTGTTCTTGGTCCATGCTTGCAAAATATTCATTGAATCGTAAAGATCATGATTCACTATATGAACAGTCATATTATTTTCTGAGACGCAAGTACTATAATTCATCATCACGCGTTTCTAAAAGTGCACTTACACTCGGCATTGGTCGGAGTCGGTAACGATGAGCAATATTATTGTCTTTACCGTTTTGGACTGAAATACCGAGAGCGGTTCTTTTTCGGTCAAGTACGGCTGTATTATACGGTCTACCGCCTTGTCAACGGCTGTATCACGACAGTACTACGATGTCCGGTCAACCTTCGGTCGACACAAAATATGATGAGAACACATTGAAAGCAGTTTGTATAGCGACTGTATTACGTCTACTACGGTTGTATTACGGCAGAACAACGTTCATCAATAATTGATATAAGCTCACTGAAATCCTTGTATTTATTAGCTCAGAAGGAAAAGTTAATGAGAAACACTTACTATTTTTGCTTCAACAATACATTCCCGGTCACGCTAGTTGACCTGCCCTAAATTTGTGACGTACATTGTGCTAACATTGGTGAAGGGGGGGGGGGGGGGTTACATTGTAAACCGTCTTTTACTTATTTATTTTTTGTATTTTTCTGGTTTCTTTACAGACCAGCAGACGGGGATGGCTTCTCCAAATAAGATCAACGATGCTTGTGGGTGGGATGTAAACCAGTCTCTAAAGAAAGCGAAAGAGTAGTGTGGAATCATTACGATGGAACGAAGCTCATATAACGAAGCTCATGTGAGGAAAATTCGCTATTAATGTAAAGAGCATGTTGAGAGCCAAGAGGTACTTAGCAATACCAAATAGTGGGAGCATAATTCCCTTCTTGCTCTCGGGTTTTAACATGTTTAAGGGAGAAGGGTTAAAGCACGAAAACTTGAGAACTTCTGAAATTGGCAGGAAAATATGAAAAACAGGTTGAGTATGGGGTGAAAATATGCCTCGGAGCAACAACATCTTGCGTTACATTTTCAATTGATGTATTACGATTATGTTCAGTGCCTGTTACCACCCATCTCAAATTGGTCATGTCACTGTGATGTTGACTTTAAAGGGACTAAACCTTCATTTAATTGCTCCTCATACGCAAAATCATTATCCTTTTGTTCAAAAATTTTACTCAATACACTGTAAAAAAAAAAAGGATAACATTTTAACCAGCATGAGGGTGATTTTGTGTCCAACTAATTTGGGGCAGTATTTTACCTAATGCGGGAATAGCATATTGTCCAGTAAGGTTAAAAATAATTACTTTAGAATGGGCAAAATTTTCATCACACTGGATAAATAAAAATGCCCAAAAGAAATGCCCACTGTTGGTTGGACACATAATTAACCTCATGAAGCATTTTTACTCAATATTTTTTTAGAGTGTATTGCTTCTTTCATACAAATAATTATGTAACCAAGCTTGGCTCAACAATGAGTAATACAGATAAGTTCAAATATCTTCATTGGAAAAGGAGGAAGAGAAGAGACTATTGTTACGATACTGCAACAAATAACAATGAAAATTTAGTTTTAAATTCGATTTCCTTTTTTTATTACAGGAAATACAATGTACATCAATCAACAAAATAAAAACAAAACATCTTATATGTCTTGAAGAGTTAGATGTGCAATCCAAGGTTATGATATTATATCCCAATAAAATCCAAGTTGGTTGGCTAAGATTCCGTAAATTAAAGTTCACAATGATGGCGATGACGAAATTGATGTTGAAGCACGATGAATAACAAGAGTCACTGTAACGAGTTGAAATGTCCGTGAAGACGATGTTGATGATGATTAACAGTCAATTTCAGCAATCCATGGGTTGAAAAGCGTTCATTAAAACAGGTTGATGATCTCGATGAGAACTGATAATTCCTCTCTAAAAGTAATTGCAAACAGTTCATTGATGGCGTGCAAATAATTCCACAGAAGATAAATGTTGTATTCCAGTTGGAAATAAACTATGCTCTGACATAAAGTCTGGCGTGAAACTCTGAGTTCTGATCTGATATAATGAGAATAATGTCCTTGAAGAAACTGCCAGCTTATATACAAATTATTCACTATTCTAGAAGCTTCTGGTATTCACTATTCTGGAAGCTTCTAGTATTGTCTACAAAAAGAACATTCTGCCAATTTCTAAAGCAGTCTAATTTTAGAAGACTCTTGAATGACCTCAGTGAAATTAACAATGTAAACAAAATAGCTAATCCTATTGTCCTTTTCACTGCCATTAGGAATCTCTTTTGTGTTGCAGTCTCTATTCAGAAATAACAAAATTCCTCAGCCTATCAAAGAACATGCCTAACAAAGTTTTAGTGAGACATTCTGGAATGTTCTTAATCATTCTATGCTATGAATATCCTTAAAGAAAAAATAACTAAATAAATGAATGTTATTGCTCCTACAATTCTTCTTATATATAACAATATAAACAACAGTTTCTCCCATGTCTGAGTGTGATGAGTATAGGCCTTATAGCATGTATAGCCGTACGTCGGCAAACATTTTTTGTGAATTATATTCATACAAGCAAGAGAACGAAATGACCGAGTTTATGCAGAGGGGATTGTAGCGGGTATTTATTGAAATAAAATTGAACGCTCTGGTGCACATTCTTGGTTGTAATCTTGTGAACGTTTTTTTTTTCAGGAGAAGTGGGGGAATCGCGGTTTGGCTTTATTTTTTTTCCCGGATGGGAGCAAGAGCGCCCCCGCAACCCAACCCCTCCCGATTTTTAAGGTGCATGGGGCCTTCAGTGTGGCGAGGGTTTCGAAAAGCGATTATTATTATTTCCTGTTTCGGTAGACCATTACTGATCCGCTTTCACGCTATGAATATGATGAATCGTATTCTTGAATTGGAAACATCCAATACTCCAGCTCGTATACCTCATATAGCTTCAAACCCTAAATATATGGTGAGGGGTGGGCAGAAGGGTCGGGGATGTACACCCCACAATCTTTCCGGAGTCAAAATCCATTCTCAAACTCTTAAATTCTGAATGTTGGAAGGACGACAGTCTATTTCCCGGATCATTTCATTTCACAGACCTGAGATATTTAACCTCCCAAATCCTATGATTGAATATTTCCGGGCGTTCGTTCTTTTTTTCCAGAGCATAATTGAACTGCTACACATTTCCCCCCATGTATAGGCAGTTGCGTCTTGAATAAAATCTTGAACGAAATTTAATTTCGGGAACCACAATCGAGACAAAAAGCCAGACCTAACCTTTAATTCGTCAAGAAAGAACCAATATTGGGACCAAATATGTGCACAAGGCGCCGCAAATATTTGCCAAGTGTTTCAGATGTAGATTTTTACCCCTCATAAGGACTTATATTTTTCATCATTACGAAGTGTGACTCGGTGATTTGACCCGGTACGAACAAACACTCGTGGCGATTAAGTTGAAAATATTTACCTCGTAAATCAAGCGATGTGGGCTCTTCAAGAACCGCAGACGACCTGATCAGAATTTGGCAAAGTAATGCAAAAAAGGGTTGTGGTTTAGCGAATGTCCCCTCGAATTTTCACCATGCCAAAATTCCTGCAAATTTCGAAGCTTGATGTGTTTTTTCTTACAAAATCTTACTCAAAAATGCCAGATTCATACAAATCTTTTCCATGATTTAAAGGCCAAAAATATATTTTGGATGCGGAAAAAAAGCATTATTTTCTATAAGTTTGTTTTTATCCCGATTATTTTGTGGATAACTTGCTTCGCTCGCTCACATAATTACACCGCCCCCGTATAGCATTCCGTCTTTATGGGCGGCGTTACGTTATGAATAGGGCAAGGTTACCCTTTCCATGCATGAACGAAAAATAAAAAAGAAAGGTAGGGGTATCACATATCCTCTATATTTACACGACCAACATGACCAAGCATCCCCTTTCCAAAATTCCTTCATCTTTTTCCTTTCGTTTATAATTACCTTCTGACTTTAATTTCTTCTTGTCTTCATTTTCATCACTTAATTTCAGAAATCATAGGGGAGGACCATTATCCCCAGGCCTGCCCTCTGTGTCATCGCCCTTGATTAAGTTCGATCTGTTAATTATACACGATAATTGTTCTTATAAGTATGCAAAATATCTTTGGAAATAAAAAAATAAAATGTTTGCTCGGTATTCTCAATGATTATTTTGGTCGATTGTATTCATTAATCTGAGCAGGTACCCCCTCGGCCACTCCCACCCCCCGCCGATCTTGACGCACATTATCCCGGCACGTTACACCCGAAAAAAAAAGAAATGTTGCTTGAATTGAGCACCTTTACGCCGTGACATCCAATGTTTACAAATGTTTACAGAGCAGCAATAGGAAGTGGTTTTTCTGTATGTATGTTTAGTCATGGCCATGGAACAAAGTGGCTTTCGCAATGACCTTGAGAGTTTTACAGATGAACTTGGACGAGACATTCGTGGTTCAAAGAGAAGATCGACTCTTGGGAACATTTTGTGGATGGATTTTCAATAGACTTGTGCGCGTTGAATCACTGCGTCAATCAGTGGTAGCAACATAAAATGGACCATGGCCGCATTTGCCACATCCTTACAGTCGGGACTGTTGTCACTCTAAATGCCCCCCCCCCACCCCAAACATTTTAGAACTGAAAAAAGAAGATATAATTAACTGTAAATAGTAAAGAAATGCTGTAAAATATAATTCTAAATTTCTAAAACTTATTTTCTCACTTGGTTGTTGCAGGTGCCTCATTTAGAAATACTAGTATCTGTCACAAAAAAAATCAGTTTTTATTTTATATTTTGCTCGCAACTATTTCAAAGTATTCCGTCGTCAGGTTTTGCCCTTCAATTGTCGTTTGTTCATACGCCCTTACTACAGCAAAGTGCCGAAAACAGTGAAAAAATGGAGGCTTGATACTCTTATGGGCCTAAACAAAATAAATATGTTGATTACAAGATGAATTTGAAACATAAGTTTCCAAACCTTTTTACTGTTTTCAGATGTTTACGAGAAGTGAAAGTACGAAAATATTTTCGATGGTATACACATAACAACAGAAGAAATACAAGGCTTAAAAATCTATTCATTACAACTGGAGAAATATACAAAGCAGTCTAACCCCCACAAATGAACCGTTAACGACCAGTTTTATTTCTTTAAGTGTTGAATGAGGATTAAGCCCCATTTTGTAGAACAGTAAGCTGTGTACTCAAGCGTAGATAAATATGGGGGACGGAGGGGAGAGGATCGGCGCCGACTCTCCCATTTGTGAAAAGTACAGTTTCTCCTTTTTTATCGATTATGTTTTTTTACATTCATTTTCATTGTAATTATTATTGTTATCATTATCGCAATTTTTTAAATCAAAATTTTATTGTTCGAAATAGACATGAAATTAAAACCGGATACTCTGAAAGTTTGCTTTGCCCAGTTGATCGTGGGCCCGGCAGCCGCTTTGTAGCGCCAGATCGACGAGACTCTATCCCTTGAACAATGTTGAACGTCAAACAGGGTAGCAGCAACTCCCATCTTGTAACATCTTTTGGTCTGACGCGGCCGGGGTTTGAACTCCCAACCTCCCGGTTGTGAGACGGACGCTCAACCAATTGAGCCAATACACCGGCGGTATTGTTTTTAATTATTACCATTATTATTGTTGTCGTTCTCTTTCCTCTTCTTCTTCCTCTTCTTTTTCATTTTCTCTTTCTTTTTCTTCTTCTTCTTCTTCTTCTTCTCTCTTTCTACTTCTTCTTCTTCTTCTCCTTCTTCGTCGTCGTCGTCATCATCATCATCATCTTCGTCATCGTAGCATTTTTTTTGGGGGGAAGGGCGCGACTTGTAAGATTCTGAGATTTGTCGCCCCCCCCTTCCTCTTTTATGAGACCCTGAAATCGCCCCTGTGCATACCAGTAGAAAAGTCGTAAATAAAATATATTTTTCTCGATGTGTTGCAAAGAATAATAGGCTCTTGAATCGCTAGAATGAGTAATTTCATGTGACGCTGACATGGAAACATACCAGACAGGCTTTGCACCACGCTTTGTTGGTTATAGACTGGAAAAATCGCAGGTTGAGAACAGGTATTTCATGAGAGATACATAGAGAGAGAGAGAGAGGGAGAGACAGGGGGAGAGAGAGGGGGAGTGAGTGAGGAGAAGAAGAAGAAGGGACATAGTAGAGAGAGAGAGCACAGACGTTCAGACGGGGGGGGGGGGGGCTTAGGGTGCTCCCCATCCCCCTCCCCCAACGCACCCCCCCAAAAAAAATCCATGACCAAAAAGGAAAAGAGAAAAGGGGGAAAAAGGAAAGGAAAAGGGTGACAATAACACTATTTGTTGTATAGTATATCAAATCTATCACAACGTTATCTTATCTTTTTAAAAAAGCTTATTTTTATTATACGCCATGTTTGACCCCTCAATAGTTTTGGCTTGTTACGCCAATGGCAAGGAGATAGGGAGAGATGGAGAAAAGGGAAAGAAAGAGAGAGAGAGAGACAGAGAGAAAAGAAAACTTTTAGATCTTTGGAAAAGAGAGATGAATATAAGCATGGAGATAGAACAGAAAGGAATAAGTAAGGACTACCATTTGAAGTACACAACCGTATCGAAATTCCACAGGTTTGGCTACATAATACTTTGTGACAAGACAAATTAGATAAAATGCCGTTTTTTTCCAAATATAGTGACTTCCCCATCAACACAATGCTTTTAAACAAACTTTGAATGAGTCTCGATAAAGGGATTAGGGTGAATAATGATTATTGTCTCCTCTACCACAGAGCACCATGCAGGGATGGGGTACAGAATAATGTTTCGTCTTCTTTAAGGTTTACTACTCATGAATTAAGTCTGTTTGTGTGCTAAATTGTAATTATAATTGTGCTTGGATGTGTGAGCAATTGGAATCGCATGATGAAAGCTGGTAAAAGACTGAGTATGATAAGTTTGGGGTACAATAATGCTTTATACTGTATAAAGACGACTGCAGTATTAGATGGTGAAGTCGACGTAGTTGTGGTGGTGGGTGGGTGGTAGGTGGTGATGGTACAGTAGTAGTAGAAGTAGTAGATGTGGTCGTATAGTAGTAGTCGTAGTAGTAGTAGTAGAAGTAGTAGCAGGGGCCGCGGAAGCGGGGGGGGGGGCTGGATGGCTTCAGCCCCCACTTTTTTCCAAAACCATGTACAAAAACGTAAAAATTACCATACGATTGTGATTTTTTGCATGGTCAGCCCCCCACTTTGAAA
Source organism: Lytechinus pictus (assembly GCF_037042905.1). Taxonomy (NCBI): domain Eukaryota; kingdom Metazoa; phylum Echinodermata; class Echinoidea; order Temnopleuroida; family Toxopneustidae; genus Lytechinus; species Lytechinus pictus. Next base: position 1,865,416 of record NC_087258.1, read on the forward strand.
ACTGTTCCGCGGCCCCTGAGTAGTAGTAGAAGTAGTAGTAGTAGACGTAGTAGTAGACGTAGTAGTAGCAGTAGTAGTAGTAGTAGAAGTAGTAGTAGTAGTAGTAGTAGTAGTAGAAGTAGTAGTAGTAGTAGCAGTAGTAGTACTGTAGTATAGTAGTAGTATAGTAGTAGTAGTAGTAGTAGTAGTAGTAGAGGAGTCATATTAGGGTGAATTCCGCAATGAGCAATCAAGTAACAAAGATTTTTCTAGACTATATGCGAACTATATGCTAACATAAATGACGTTCGCATTAATGTGATAAAAGTTATATACCGGGTAGGACTACTACGTGGAGAGAGCGACAAAATTGCTGCCTTGCCAATCGGACGCCAAAGTGCACTCCGAAATGTTTCAACCAATTCAACCTACGAACTGTTGGTAAAACAAAATTTAATGCAAATTGATTGAGATTTGTTGCTTTTTTCATTATACGTATAGATTGAAACTGTTTCGAGGAGCAATATTCATTCTAAGAGAGGAAGAAAGCAACTATTTGACTATATATATATGAGGTTCATGATCTAAAGAAAGTCTGTAGTCGAATATGCTTTATACTAATATAGCATTTGCAGAGAGATATAAAGAGGAGAAAAACGATACCTCTTGTCTTTGTCTCTGAATTGACCAAATGCACGAAATGAAAAAGAAAGGGAAAATTAAATTCAAGAATCTTACCGCCAATTCTATATCCGAGGTAGTACACTCAACCCGAGCCGGCCTCCTGGATTCATGGGGCATCGAATTCGTCGTCTGCACCCAAAGAACCGATACAATCACAAAAATCAAACATAAAGCACAGAATACATCGTTCCCAGGGGTCACCATTGTCATTTCGAAGTCCAAAAGAAGATCATAAATGGTTTTTATTCCAAATTATGTCCATGGATGACTTTGTGAATGTGTTATCTCTCACATCGATTGATATGGTATGTCTGGTTACGAGATCTTCGCATTAGCGCGATCAGGCGACCTAGCAGACGATTTTCGCCCGATAGCACCAGATGTGATCGATACTCGTACCTGGAATGGCTGGAAGCGGGGTTCAGGAGGGGATAAAAGATGTCCACTATAAACAGTGTTATTGAGGAGCTTTCTTCGTTTTGATTTTATTCCAAGGTTTTGGTTTGTATATATATATATATTTATATTATATATCACATTTTATATATCACATTTTTTTCCAAATTTGCTTCTTTAAAATGAATGTTTAAGCGATGGTTTTATTATTGTTCAAATGTGACTTCAGAATAATTTGAAAATATTAGATTGTAGGTAATGCAATATGTCGTGTTTTATGGCATATTTGAGATATAAAATTTACTAATGACAAATGTCAACCTGACGACATATCCAGAGATTATTATGCACCTGTGAGAATTGACCTGGACTGGAATGTATGAACGCTGTAGGGCGCCCTGCTTCTTTCAACTGAATGCAGGTTGGTTTGAGAAAAAAAAATACCTACGGGTTCTGACGGTTGGTGGTCTAAAATATAACTCAAACACGATAAACTTTACATAACATCATACCCAAGAGATGTATCTACTCATGAGAAGACATATGGTATTGTAAAATTGAAAGCAGTTTTGGACCCTGATCCACTCTGACGTATACTATTGGTCACAGTGGATTGGGTAACCAAAAATGTTATTAATTGTTTAAGTATAAGAAAATGTCCAGATTATATTCAAATTATGGTAATTTACACAAAATGTCATATACAATAATTGGCATATTTCTTTACATGTTAGGTCTAAATATAAGACAGATATTTACAATTTTAATTTCCCAAGTTTTGCTTATTTCTCCCCTGCGCCCCCCCCCCCGAATAGATCATAGGAAAAAAATAAAAACTTCAAAACTATTGCTTTATTAGGTAACATCCTCGATTGGCAAACCAACGGCAACGCGACAGTGGAATCAGATTATATTAAAGGTCAAATCCACCTTAGAAAAATGTTGATTTGAATCAAAAGATAAAAATCAAACAGGGATTATGCTGAAAGTTTCATCAAAATCGGATGTAAAATAAGAAAGTTACGGTATTTTAAATTTTCGCTTATTTTTCACAAAACAGTTATGTGCACAATTCAGTGATATACAAAAATTAGTGAGAGTCGGTGATATCCCTCACTCACTATTTTTTTGTTTTATATTGTTTGAATTATTGAATTAAAGACCAACTTGACTGAACCATAAAATGGTAATTCCACATGTTCAGGGAGTAAGAAAAACACTGTTTCACAGGAGAATGAGGAGAAAATTAGAATGATGACAATGATGACGACGATGATGATGACGACGACGATGATGATGATGGTGATGATGGTGGTGGTGGTCATATGATGACGATGGCCATGATGATGATGATAATGATAATGGTGATGATGACGATGATGATGGTGGTTATGCTAATGATGATGGTGATCATTATAAAGACCGTGACGATGACGATGGCAATGATGATGATGACGTTAATGGTGATGATTATGGTGATCATACTGATGACGATAATGATTATAGAGATGATGATGATGTTAATTATGATGATGAAAATGATGATGATGGTGGTGATAGTGGTGGTGATGATGATGATGGCCATGATAATGACACTGATGATGAATGAAGACGATAAGGATGATAACGATGGTGATCATAATGAGGATGATAACCATGATGACGGTTGTGATGAATACGATAAAAAAAAAGGATGATTAGGTGGAAGAGGAGTTATGGATGGGTAGAATGGTGATTAATGATCATGATAACGACGATGACGATGTTGATGATGGTGACTGTAGTTCATAAAAAGAAGTACTTGCATGTATTTTGGTGTCATTGTCATTTCTGGTGATAGCCATATTCAACTATATAGCAACGTCATCCAGAAGTGGATAGGAGCGTGTTGGGGGGGGGGGGTGGTGTCGTAGCAACCATCAGGGGAGCATTTCATCAACATTTTCATCCTACAAATTGTCAGATCTTACATCTTTCCTTGAATCTGATTGGCTAAGAAGCACTGTTACTATGGTAACTGTCTGATAAAATTGGACTTGTCGGATAAAACATCTGACAAGTCCTTTCATGAAACGCTCCCCTGGACTGTTGCCAGTGGAATGGGGGAGTGGTATTACTCTGATACCAGTTTGCCTTTTTTAAATTAGAGTACATGCAAAGTGTACGTAATTACATGACAAGGATTAAGTCATCTCTCTTCTATATATATATATAAAAAAAAAATAATCGTTTTTCTCTCTCTGTCTTTTTTTTATTTATCACGACCTATACAAAGATAATTGGTGGAAGGGGCAATCACCCTCTGCCCCCCCCCCCCCGACGTTATCTATCAAAGAAAAATACAACATAAATATTTACCAACATCATTCGCAGGACGGCAGATTCCGCTCGCGATCGCTCTGGCTTTTCTCGTATTTTCTCCTATATCGCCCTCTACGCTGATTTACTATACAGTAATCATGACGAGTTTTTCGATGATGTCATCGGGTCATGCGTCACTTCAAGTAGGCTTATACAGGAAGTTTCTTATCAAGATGAAATGGGTATATTACCAAACCAGAGCCAATTATATTCACAAAGAATGACGATGATGGTAACTTTGCCATTATGGTAAATACTGTGTAAACCATGATGTTGATTGGCTGACCAGCCCCGTTACCATGGTAGTTATGATAATTAAAAAAGTGTTCTTTTTGAAACGGGTACCGGGTGGTTGATATGGTGTCACTTTCAGGGATAAATATGACTTATCAACAGACCATACTGCTCTATCGCTTGAACTTATTTCAAACCTTTGAAAGTGACATTTAAAATAGTATTTTAATCACACCAAAAGCTTACAAGATACAAATATGAGGAAAAAAGGGGAAAGGGGAAATACTTTGCCCCTCCCGTGCAGCGGTCTAATCATATCATTGCAATCTAGCGAAAACATATCTGTGAATTCTTTGCAAGTAAGATCGTGTCTGATTAATTGTTGTATTGTTTTGTATGAAAATTACATTATCTTAAAGTTAACTTTAAAATTTGACTACCAAGTCTGAAGGATTGGAGGCTACACATTCAGGGGCGGATCCAGGATTTTTCTTAAGGGGGGGGGGGGCACATTTTCCCGATGAAAATTTGACAAGCCCCCCCCCAAAAAAAAAAAAATAGTCCCCTCTTTCAAAAGGGGGGAGGCACACTTGGGTAAAAACGGCATATTTACATTACAGATTTTGATTATGGCTCTCAAGGGAAGGGGGGGGGGGGCATGGGCCAGAGGTGCCCCCCCCCCCTCTGGATCCGCCACTGCATGTGTAGCATCTCAGTCCAAAATGTACACTTGCTACTAGTGCTGTTCAGAACATATGTAGAACAATGAATAACAAAGTCTTCATTTTATGTCTTATGCAAAAGGAAATATTGCAATACCCAATCAATCCCAATTCAATCTAAAAATGAAAGAAATGTAAAATAAATCATACTTGAACTGGATGACCTGTTATCGAAACCGAGGAGAAAGTAAAGTGGTGATACAAGGAAACAGATTACTAGTTACAAGGATATTAAAAGAATACGTTGAGATAATTATTATTACACCAAGGATGAATAACACTAGTAAAGGAAGGAGGAAGTAATTAAAACAGTAGAAAGCTGTTGATGAAATAACCAAGAGGAAAAAACTTATCACCTCGCTAGAAATTATCTAAAAACAATGAATTACCGTCTCTTTGGAAGAAGGGAATCACATCAGTACATTTTGTTTTAAATCCTGACTTGACAGCCCTATTAAAAAGTAATTCAATATCTTTCCAGTCTTTTACTACATTGTTTTCTCACATTTAAACCTTAATTACAAATAAAAATATCTTTGGTTGCTCATACTCCTCAGAAACTCATTTAAAAATGACAAAATGACACTCGGTAATTATTTTTCCCTATTTATTGGTAACTTATTGATAACATTTTACAATTTTCTTCTTTTAATCAACATCATTCACAGATGTTTATACAGAGAGCTCAAAAAATTAATTTCTGATCTTTTACCAAACATTGAAATCGCAGATAAAGATATGAATTTGGGATATGTGACGGATTGCTTAAAAGTCATATAGGATATAGAGTGATATAACAAGTATATCAGAAAAAACCTAATATATTTAGGAGATACAATACAATGTACATGTTAAATCTTCTATTTCTCATGAAACAGATATGCCTTATACAGATCCGATATTGATGTTTTCTGTCTATAAATAGTGAGACATTTTTTTAAACACAGACAACTACATGCAACCCTGTCAATAAAAATTTTGGGTGAATTAAATTGTAAAAAATAGACGCAGAAGTGCATGACGAAAGCATGCAGAAGTTTACATATTCTGTGTTACCATGGTAACCATACATTACAAAGAAAACAAATCAAGACATAAAAACAGCTTCATAGAATGTTACTCAAACAGTGTATAAAGTAATTTGTGTATTATAATACTTTGTTTCAAAGATTACTTTTGTGAAAAAAGACCCATGAAGAACGATTCATTGTACATATTCTTTGCACTGTTAACATCTATACAAATTACTGATCTTCAATCCCTATTTAAATTTGTGGATGGAAACCACGAGCCCAATACATGCAATATTGTGAGAAACAAGATAAGTTGTTCACCGACATTATATACAATTGATGAGAAACCAAGGAGTTAGCAGGTTACAGACACCATGCTTAATAACAGAACACAAAGACAGATATTATCAATCTTCTATCCAAATCTGTTCAACATTTAAATAATCCCAAAGCCCCTCAAATCAAATTCACATACATGTAAAAACATTATCAAAGTTTTCTTCTTTTGAAAGGCTTTCATTGAACTCAATTTTCTTGAATCTATCAACAATAAAAGGGTTCCTGTATGTGCATGCAAATTTCAAAGGAATTTTAATTGTACAAAAAAAAAGATAAAAAATATAAATTGCATAATTAAATTTAAAGATTCTACAAAAAAGAAAGAAAGTGAGTGGCATTAAATTATATAAATTATAATCACAATCTTAATTGATTTCTCAACATGCAATCTGAGATTATCTCTATCAAAGTTACACAAGTGCATTCACTGAACCTAGCTCTAAGTATTTGTATATCTTTTGAGTTTTGCATGGACTGAAGTAACAAATGGTTATCTACACAAACGGAATGTCTAGATTACATAGTGGTTCACTGTACTAACAAATACAAACTTGTTAAAAACAGAGTAGAATTGTACAAGATTCTTCTCATGAAATGAGTTCATTCTTTGAACTTCCTACAATCTTCTGTTATCTGGTATATTCCATCTAATTTTTTTTGGTACTTTATTTAAAACTGAAAATAAACCAAGTGAAAAACCCCACAGGCCATATCACATTGCGCTCCTATGAGTCTATCTCACCATGTATTCACAGCCAAATAGCTTGTGCTGATGCTGCTTGAGCAAGTATTTACTTTAAAATAAGTCATGCAATATGAGAAATAAAAACACAGAATGTGTCAGGAAATTTTCAGACTAACCTCCAAATATGTATGTGTCAGGGTTCACACATTTCTAAGGCAATAAAGTGTCAAAATGTATGTTACATTCATAGATTTTGTTAAACATAACATTTTGCAATAAAACATTAATAAGAAACAGTCTGATCAGAATTAGATTTCTAATAAGCTGATGATATCTTGACTTGACAAGCAAACACACAGGAGATAATTAGATTTCAACTAATCTTGCATCTACTCAATTTATTTATTCTTGAAGAAATTGAAGTATTTGCAGACTCGACTGCAATGAATATCACATACATACACTATTAGAAGCTTTGCCTGACCTTGCAAGATGTACATGTATTGAGGAATGTTAAAGACTGTAACGCAACATTACTGTCTTAATGGCAAATCGTCAATCATTCTGCACTACAAACCGAAATGTAACGGAGATCCAATTGAAAAGCTGGCTTCATGCCGGAACAGATGCTTATATCTTTCAATCATACAATATTCCTGTATTAAATATACTTTTTTTTTCAAATCAAGCATGATATAACTTTCTATTATAACAGCTAGTTTACAACTAATACAGTTAAATGTACATAATATGAAAATGTAGGCGATATCTTATTCTTAAAAAGACCTACCAAGAACAAATGGCATACATTGGTACATGATGCTTGCAGTAAATCATCTTGTTTATCATTTCATAATAAATTTCTTATCATCCACCTAACTCATGCAAAATGGTTCTTTTTAAAAGGATCAGCCCACCCTAATTTGTAGAAGTTTCCTTTTTTAAAATGTAGAAAAACAAACAAACTGAGAATCAGAGTAATACATGTATATAGTTAGTGAAACAACAGAAAAAAAAAGATTCCCATTTATATTCTTATTTTGTTTTCACACAAAGTCGCATTTATGCAAAGACCCACAAGTCTGCCAATTCATGTTTACATGACTGCATATTAAAATCCGAGTAAATGAAGCAATTTCAAATTTAGATCTGCTCCCACGGTCTTACGTAAGTATATGAGTGTGTCTATTTGCGATTTTATCTACTGAGCTCGACTTGATGTTAGGGTGGACTATCATTTTCAAAGAACTCCTACATGCACGAACACCTTTTGGTATACAAAACACATACACCTCCATCACTAGTGATAGTTATATTTCTAGAATAAACGTTAAGCATATATGTACAACAAACAATAATAAGATATGAGTAAATACATTACTAGAAGACTTAAGAGTTAGATAATATACATATGATGGAAATAACTTGGAGTAAGGGGGGAGGATAAATTGTATGATGTACATCTCGGAAAAAATTAAAAGCTTGGTAGAAAACGATTATCTTTGTAGTCCCTGGTATACTTAAAAAATATTGACACAAAACCTCAAAACTTGCACGCAAGCATAAACACTCGTCATCGATCAGTCTAATTATTCTTTTTACAAGCTATCTTGTCATTGTGAATCATAAAAGTGGAGAAAGTTTACTTAAACTTAGGCTCCACAGATGTCACTAAAAACTGGCTTTTCTCTGAACTCTACAGAAACAATGGCACAGAAGTCTAGCTGATATTTACATTACTATAGGCACCAAGTTTCGTTTCTTCAATCTGCTTTTGAGAAATTTCCTCACATTCAGAGGTAAATTATTTTAGTTTGCAAAAATTGAAGGATAGATCACTGTATCACACATACTCACAATTGATGCGATGTCACATGTTGTTAAATAAATCAAATTACAAATTTGACATATATATTTTTTAATTTTCACACTTTCTCAATAACACCCTCAAAAACCTTTAAATTCAAATTTACATTGTCTTCAATCTAACCCAAGCCTGGCCTACCTTTGATCACCGACCCGGCCACCTTACGAACATACCCCACAAAATCCTAAATACCAAGATTACTCATGTTATTTTTCTAGCAGTATACCTCATCGATTATAAATCTGGGAAGAATGATACAAATAACCCTTGAAATTAGCGTTACACCATTTTTCATCCATACCAAGCTTTATATGGAAGCTCAATCAGAACTCCCGTTCCCATTCCTGTATACCGCTTCAATCATCTCCCCTTTGCCCCCCTCCAAGCTCCAAACCTTAACACCTTACATACCGGATTAAGGTATATCCATATAGTTTACATGATTGGGAGTGATTATATCCGGTATGTCAGGGGTTAATTTGAGGTTGGTGTCACATCCCTCCAAGCAGGGGACCATTAAGATATTATTTTTAAAGATTATTCTCACGATCTTTCAATTCTTAAAGGAGACGACACCTCTTCTTCTTGACTGGTTCGGGTGGTTCCAACGCAGCTAGGATGGCTTCGTCAAAGACGTTCTTCAGTCCTTTCTGCAATGACAAAAAAAAATAATGTGAATAATCTTGGATTAAATGTAGGAGATATATCCAGAAAAATAAATGGCCAGCATCAACATGTGTTCTACCTTTGCGCCCTCTCGTCTATAGATTCAAATTATCTGATACGTAACAAGTTGGTAGAAGTAAAATAATAAAATGTGCCTTAATGAGCCTTGGATAGGTCTCTGTATATTTCTTGGGGTGTTGATTATTGTCACCTTTCATTTCTCAACATGCACAGCACATGATATTGATGGAACATTAGCATTGCTTAATGGTGGCCCATAGTTATTCTTCAATCACAATAAAATGTGAATCTGGTAGTTGCAATCTTGTAACATGGCAGTCATAAGTTAGTACATAAAGTTAGTCTTCATATTTATGCACTGCTGTCCTATACAAATGGATATAATTCAAGGAATAATAAAGAATTCCCTCTAACTATAAATCTTTAGAAGGAACGAGTGAGGCAAAGTAGACTAATTGTTTGACAGCTAAAACTGCACCACAGGTATGACATGTACTATGTTTGTTTGTGTCTATTATTCCCATGGAAACTCATCTTCTACATATTTACCATGTCAAGAGAGAGAGATAGAGTAAAATGCATGAGAAAATACATGCGGGAGGGGAGAGAGAGAGAGAGAGGGGGTGGGGAGGAAGTGAGAAATGGGGGGAAAAGGGAAAAGAAAGAGAAGGAAAGAGAGAGATAGGGGAGAGATAGGAAGAGAGCTAGGAGATGGATCAAGAGAGAGAGACCTATTCAGAGACATAAATATCAGATGAAATGATGGAATAGAGAGCGAGAGAAAAAAAAGACATAAAAGGGAAAGATGTAATCGGTGCAAGTGACAGCCTTAAAAGAAAACAGCGTGGGTTTCTGAGTTATTTTAATAACAGAAATCCATCACAGCTGTATAGTCAGTTACACTCCCAATGTAAAGGAAACCAACAGATAAAACTGAGAGTGAACTCGTGTGTTCTATGTCAATCAATTCTAATTCAATTTCTTGTGGTCCATTTTTACTTTTTCAAAAATCCTTTTGATCAATTCAAAGAAAGTTGATATTTTTTGGAAGCCCTCAATGGGATGACAGTTTTGTGGCTGTGTAGGTAGAGACAGTAGCCCACGCAGCATGCTTATCAGCTGAAGATTGGAAGCTCTTATTGGAATTTTCCCCAGGGAGTGGAGAAAGGGAATACATTGTGTTAAGGCATGCCAATATTCAATGATCGAGGTAATAATATCTACAATGTTAAGCGCTTTATAGAAAAAAAGTATAAAGAGCTATAATGTTACTGTTATTATTATCATTGAAAGTTACATTTTTTAGTTTTGATTGGTCTGAAGTAAATTTCATTAGTGTGACTGTATAAGTCTAAATTCAATGACTTTGATGGCTTGGGTAATAAGGTTATCCTGATGTATTAAATATCATAAAGCCGTATATCATTAACATCTCTGTCTCCCAAATCAACACGAAAACACTGTCCAACTGACCTGTGTGAGAGCGGAGCACTCTACATATTTAACGGCACGCAGTTCCTTTGCCATCCTCTCACCGGCTTCTCCCGTCGTAGGCTTCTGCTTGTTCTTCATAAGCTTCTCGATGGTCGCTGGGTCGTCACGGAGATCTATCTGTGTTCCAACCAGCAGGAATGGTGTTTTCTGACAATGGTGAGTTATCTCAGGTACCCACTGTGATCAGGGAGGGGGGGGGGGATAGAGGGGAGAGAAAGAGATTAGCTAGTTAAAACGATGGATTTTATGCTACAAACAGTGGATTTCAACTTTTCTACATTTTGCAGCAGCACCCAGACAAGGACATACAGATGTATGTTCCAATTTCATGGAGAGTCAGGAGTAAAGTCATGCTAAAATAATGCAGATCTTCCGACCTACATGTATTACACATACATGTACACGTAAATGTACTCCTGGGCCTGTTGCAGAAAGAGTTGTGTTTGAAGGCAAGTCAAAACCTCAAGCGCAAGTCCCTAATATGGGTGCCTCATTGGCTGAAAATCAAGTAGCGCAAGATTTTTTGAGTTGCGTTTGATCGCAACTCTTTCTGCAACGGGCCCCAGAGATGCCAAGTTCAAAGACCAGCTAAGCATGAGATTTTCTATGACTCGGCATAAGATCACTGGCATTGTGTATAATGCATGCGTGAGAATGGGATACTAGGGGATGAGCAAAAGACTCAAATGCTGGAGTCTTGCCCATAATGCGGGAGACTTGGCATGTCTGGTACCTGGGTCTATGGCCCATTTCATAAAGAATTGCAATTAAACTAAGGTAACTATGCAATGAAGGCAACTTCCATGATATAACAGGGCAAAATAGGCAATCACAATCATGGTTTCCACACAGGTAGTTCCAATAATGGCATTTACCAACTAATCTGGCAACACTATGACATACATGTATTTCCCAAAGTTGCTCTGTACCACCAAATTTCACGCTCTTTCCCTCTTTCACTAATGGAATAAACTTTTAAAACTAATAATTATTTTCTTTGAAATTTACAATTTCTTGGTCTTGGAATACATATATGCAAGTATACTGTATTGCAATTTCCTACAGAGAGAATTACAAACCTTTTCTTTGACATTTTCAAATGATGAGGGCGCTACAACTGAGAAACAGACAAGGAAGACATCCGTCTGGGGATAGCTGAGAGGTCGAAGTCTGTCGTAATCTTCTTGTCCTGTTAGTTACAATGAAAGAAATAATTATATATAATTAAAGACATGGAAAGGAAAACATTTTAGTTCCTGTAACAATTAATTGAAATTGTGTCTTTGAAGTGGCAAATACATGTAATAAAGAATCTTAAGAAGCTATAATCAGAAAGGTATAGAAAGTTGCAAAAAAGGAAAGATACAGTTCTATTTCTATATGTACATTTAGTATACATGTACAGTAGTATTGCTAATGATTACATGTATATGGAGAACATACAAGAATTTCTCTTTGACATTTCAACTTGTTTTTTTTTTTCAAGTTGGACAAGCATGCAAACTAAAAATATTGATTGGGCTAAATAATGGAGAGGAATTTGCTTCTAAAATGCTCTCCTAGTTTTATTCTCAATTTGAATATTATTATATATTTTTAAAAGGACATGCAGTGCAACATACAGTACCATTTTCATATTTTTACTGCCTCAAGCTACGTTAGAGGTGACTTTAAAGGTCAAGTCCACCTCAGAAAAATGTTGATTTGAATCAATTGATAGAGAAAAATCAGATAAGCACAATGCTAAAAATTTCATCAAAATCGGATGTAAAATAAGAAAGTTATGACATTTCAAAGTTTCGCTTATTTTTAACAAAATGGTTATATGAACGAGCCAGTGACATCCAAATTAGAGAGTCGATGATGTCACTCACTCATTATTTCTTTTGTTTTTTATTGTTTGAATAATACAATATTTCAATTTTTACGAATTTGACGATTAGGACCTCATTGCCTGAACCACAAAATGTTAAAATAATGGAATTCTACGTGTTCAGGGAGGAATGAAACTTCATTTCACATGACAATGACGAGAAAATCAAAATATTTCATATTTCATATAATAAAATACAAAAGAAATAGTAAGTGATGTCATCGGTTCCCTCATTTGCATACCGACCGGGATGCGCATATAACTGTTTTGTGAAATGAAGCGAAACTTTAAAATGTCATAACTTTCTTATTTTACATCCGATTTTGATGAAATTTTCAGTGTTATGCTCGTTGAATTTTTCTCTTTTTATTCAAATCAAGTTTTTGTTGGGGTGGACTTGTCCTTTAATAGAGAAAACTAAAATCCATGTTTAACATGAAGTATATGGGAGAATTGTCCCTCCAACTTTTTAACCATTTACAAAAAAAAAAAATATGCAAATTTGAGATTTACTCAATTAAGCCCTATTTTTCTCAAACAACTACAGTTTTTTTATTCCTTGTACGATTCCTTTAAACTTTGACCACTTTGGTTTCTATTTTTCCTTCTCATAAACCTACAAGTATTTATTAAAGTTTGGATGACCCTTTAATGTTTGACAAAGAGGAATTCACAGAAACTGTAATTGAAACTAACATATCTATTACGCTTCCTGTTTGTCATATCAATAAAGACTAATTACATGTACTTCATATTGTAGGCATGAATGTCATGCTATAGAAACATTAAACTTCCTTCTTCTACAAGTAAAAAGTTCGGTTTTAATTGATAATTCATTCATGGTAATTGACACCATTTTTTTTGTTTGGTCCAATATCCTCTGATCGAAAGAAACCCTTCATATCATGCAGAATACGTATGTCACAAGAAATAAAGCCAACAATTCTGAACATGAACAGAGTCCAGTATTCATCCATCAGCATTTTGCATTCAAAACAAAATAATGACTTAACTCCTTTAATTGACAATTTAGTTTCAACCATGAAATTGCTGTTTTCACGCCCAGATATGCATTTCTCACAATAAAAATTTTGTAACTAGACATTATTAAGTATACGATCTATACTTAAGAATTCATGTCTATGTCCCGAAAAATGGGAAAACAACTGTTAGAAAGGGCACAAAAATGTCAAAAGCCATTGAGAATAGTTAAGGTCCAATGTTCCTTGTTACATGTATGTTTCACTTTAATACCAAACAAATGAAGTTCATTATCAAACCAAAAATATTGAAATATTACAAATTTAAGCCCCTCCCCCCCAAAAAAACAATGATTCACAGTTTGGACAAGATAAAAAAGTGTTTATGAAATTCTTACCTGCTGTATCAAATAGACCCAGTGTATACGGCTCACCACCAATCATAACAGTTACTGCATAATTATCAAATACCTGGAATAAAAAAAATAAATAAAAGTAATCCTTGAAAGCTATATTTCATGTCTGGAGTCTCAAAATTACATATATACGTGTAGTGCACCAAGGAGAAATGCATGTACGATACTTGCATACATTGTACACATATATACTGTACATGGAGGAATATACATGTACCATACATGAAATGATCCATGGCCAAATCCCAGGGGGGGGGGGGCTACTTGAATTATAACATGATATCTATGTGCCGCGCAAAAGGCAGGGGTCGGGGGCTCTGAAACTAAATCTTGGTCTGAAAATGGGGGTCTCCGGAACGGCTCTTGGATCAGCAATATGGCTAAGTTGTAATGCTCTGGAACTGACCACATAAAAAATGGGGTCTCTAGAGCACATGTACATGTAGCATGGTAGCGCACTGTCCAGAACGAGAAACACAAATTTGAGGATCTTTGGAACGGGAAAAAAGTAATTTCTATGGCTTTCTATATTGGCGATGCTCTGGAACGGAAATTTAGGCTGAAAATGGGGGTCTCGACCGTGGCACATATGCAGGTATCATATATTTACACTAAGTAGCCCCCCCCCCCCCCATCCCCGGGGCCAAAGCATTTGTTGTTTTGAGGTCTCACATTGAATAGAGAACATCAACAACAGCCCATGCATGTATGTTTTGAAAAAGCTATAAAAAAAAAATATTAATATTAAAAAATCTTTATATTGTACACATACTGTACATGTGTATGTACATGTATAGTAGGCCCTAAAAGTTTTTACAGATTTACAAGTCAGACCAGTCATACATGTATGTAGGCATACATGTATCAGAAATATGGATTTGTAGTTTGGGCTGAAATGTAATAGTAGATACAGGATCATGTACATGTTATAGACAGTATTGTACAGACATCAAATTTAGTATGGATCCAGCACAATAATGTATTGGTACAATGTGTACCGGGTAGGCCTACACACTGTACATCTATATGTGTCATGTGCAGTCCAAAAATCTGTATGTATTTTTGCCAGTTTTTATGTATAAATGTACATACGCAAAAGCAGATTTGTAGAAACTAGATTATAGATTTGAAGTGGAATGGATTGATGATGTGGGTATAGCAGGAAGAGGAAGGGATCTCTGAGCTCAAGCACAAGCTGCGGTATATACATGTACAAGTACACACAGGATATGCACAGGATATCCTATATCCTACATCTACATCATAAAGTAATCACAGCAGTCACTTTATACATGTACATGTATCTGAATGTGGATTGTATACAGTACTGTACATGTACATTGTACTTGGTATGATGTTCCTCCGATATACTCCAAGAAGAGTTTTAACTGGAGGTGTAAATGACATGTAGTGGACAGTCGATTAGTTACTATGTATGTACATGTTCATGTATTGTTGAATTATACCGGATATAAGGTGGATAAGTGCACAATATGCATACATGTACAGTTTGTTTCGTACAAGATACAATTATACACACATGTAGGCTTCAGAATAAGCCTACGTACAAACCAAATGGAACAGATTCTAAACAGATGATACATCATACATGTACACATGGATGATAAAGAATGACAAACATGTCAAACAGCATTTAGTTCTAGATGATCTACTTTTAATATCCCAACAGAACATTGACTTGCATGAAAAGAGAAAATCAAACAAGTATACATGTAGTACTGTTTACTGTAGACTCTACATGTATGTATTCAATTTCAAGAAACTGGAATATTAAAAATACAAATTTTGCATTGGGGGATTTCAAGGAAATTTCCTATGTTAATTGTTTTAATATGCTACTTTGAATTTTCTTAAATCATTCAAATGACTTTGATGCTGGGGTGGACTGGGCCTTAAATGGTGTAAAAACGAACAAGAAAATTATATTAAAAAAAGCCAAATAATACTCACCGTTGGAACATACTCTGAAGGGAATTTATTTGTTGTGTATGAGATGAGTAGACATGTTTTACCAACAGCTCCGTCCCCAACAACTACACATTTTATCGTCTGCATTTTGGATTTGAATTTGAAATATTTGGTAGATTGCTAAGTTTTATTCCCGAAGGATGACAAGCAAGGATGGCCTATTCCTGCATAAAGATAAGAGGAAAGTAAAGAAAACATTGTAAAAAATAAAAATTAAAAAATAAATATTACCATGCAGTGTATGAATTTTTATGAAATGGTACAAGTAATACATTTTTCATTTACAGGTATAAGCAAATAATGCTACATACTGTTCTGTATTGTATTTAAATAATACAGTTAGTAGTAAAAAGAATTTTTAAAAAGCCACCCACAAGAAAATACATTGTATGACTACATGTACATGGACACAACACATCTGAAAAATCTAGCTTATTGCCATCTTCCTGTTTGTATGCATGTATGTAAACATGTACATTTGTACATGTAAAAGTGGAGATGTAAATTGCAAGAAGTTTATTTAAAAGAAGAAGTGTTAATATTGTTACCTCACAACATGAAAAATAATCCCAATACAGGCTACCGGTACACAAATGCAACATGCATGAAATAACGCAATTCACTCGCCAGTCCCATTAGGTACACCTGTAAAGGCTACATAGTAAAACACAACTCTCTCTTAATAATTTACTGACTTGAAATGATTGGCAGCATACAATAAGTTTAACTTTGCCTACATTTTCATTTATGTACTCAAACAAAAATCCAAACTTCCTCAGCTAAAAATAGCACAAGTCAGAAAAGCCCTACCCTACATGTACATTTTTTTGTACTTGTACATGTATGCCTACAGTATGGACAGCTGTGTATTGCCCAGGCAGCCCAGACAGAGTATACTCCATGCAATACCACGTGACATCATATCCAAATATAACCCAACTCCCCTTTACATGTCCTTCCAACTATAGAGGGCTATATAAACGATAGACTTCTCACACAGGGGGCACAGTTTAGTGCTCTACGCTACAATACACTGTACGTGTACATAGAGGCCTACATGCTATTGCACACAGATAATACAGCAGTGTGCAAGACTCGTCCATTCACAACAGTGTACAGATACTAGCAGAGAGCACACAATACCATGCATTGTTACTGTGGGCATGTACATGGACTCCTCCCACTGTAAGAAAAGTCAATGGATAAAGTGAGTCAAAGTGTATTACACTCGTACTGACCTCAAATATGTTTAGGTGGGAGTTTATTACAGAGAATCCCATATGACATTTAACATATTTTTTTAATAGTGGGGAAAAGGAATGTGGGGCAACGCCAACAGTCATACATGTACCAGTACATGTTATTTCTGTACATGTAAGGCTCACTTCACTGTAAACAAACATGTACATTGTACATACTGTACATATCGAAATAACAGAGTTGAACAGTAAATTACATGTATCTTTAATTTATTTCAAGAATGTTTTTCTTCCCTTTGATTTTGAATTACCTGATTTGTTTCAACAGAACACAAGTTGTGTACCTCCGTTGTGTAAATTGCAATGTATCTATAAAGTCCAGGCCTAGTATCAACCTGTAAACATTCATTAAAGAAATAGGAGTCCCAGTATCATTCCCATAGATGACTGTACATAATATCTGGACAAAAAAGGAGTTTTCTTTCCCTATATGATATCATATACATGTGTACTAAAAATTTCCAAAGAAGGAGTAACTCCTTTTAAAAAGGAGTAGTTGGCATGCCTGAAAGTAACCCTGAAAACTAGTTAATTGCAACATACAATATAAAAAGAATAACAAAGTCAAACGTAGTTCTAGTTGATCGGAAGTGGTGACACCTCTCGTTCAGTATCCCATTCGTACATTGATGAAAACAGTTTTGATTTCAGTTCACGCACCCGCACAGCGATGCTCGGCCGGAGGATCAGGCGTAGCATCACGCCACGAACCAGTGGGGCGACTTGTGGATGAACATTTGCACTCTTGCTCTTTGAATGCTTAAAAACGTATTACCCTTATGTCTAAGTTTCATGAACTAGGTCCATATACATGTACTTTCTAAGTTATGACATTTCAAAACTTAATCTTGGTTTAAGATGATGATATTGATTCCCCAAACATGGTCTAAGTTCATTGACCCAATTGACCTTTGACCTTAACCATGTGACCTGAAACTCAGGCAGTATGTTCAGTAGTACATGTACTTGAATACCCTTATGTCTAAATTTCATGAACGTGGTCCATATACTTTCTAATTTATGATGACATTTCAAAAACTTAACCTTGGTTAAGATTTCAATGTTGGCGGCGCCGCCGCCGCTGGACTCGGAAAAGCGGCGCCTATAGTCTCGCTCTGCTATGCAGACCAGACGAAAAACCTGGTTGTTTTAAAACGTTTATTAAAACACACCATTTAAAACGTGTCAACCCTGTTTCTCACTAGTAAACTGTCTATTTCTACTCTTCAAAATCAGAACAGTTTTGTTCTCAGGATGCTTAATTTTCCTTTGCTGGATGAGCCTTTGGTTAGACCTCCAACTATATACATGTACATGTAGCCTTTGGTAACGCATGGTGTTGTTTATAGTAACTTTAACTTATATCCTGGAAATATGGCCAATTCCACCTTGAGGTGTGCCCCCTCTTCTGAAATTTTTTTCGGGTACGAAATATCCTTAATTTTGGGTTAAAAACCTTTTTTTTTTCCTTTTCCTTGTCATATTTGTTCAGGTACGAAATGTCCTTAAATTGGCTTGTCAAAGTTTTCTTCCGAAAAATGTGCCCCCCCCTTTTGGAAAATCCTGGATCCGCCCCTGCCGTGACCTCATCAATCGCATAAAAGACAACAACTATACCAGACAATTCGCAAACTTTCTTTGAGGCAGACCCCAAGTCATTTATAGAGTGGATTCTCTTTCTTTTCCCTGTGCGTATCAACAGTGCCAGCAAAACCCAGCTCCACATACATGTACTTGCATTTTACACTTCATTTGCAATCTTCACACAATTCGCCAAAACCTTCTCAACAAAATGTCTATTAACAACCCATACATGTAGCCTACATGTACATGTATGGGTTGTATCTAGTTGCCGAGAAGGTTTTGGCAGGTTGTGATTAGTGATGTACAGTATATGTAGGAAGTGTCTTCAGTCATTTCTACAGATATCAGCAATCTCTGACCTTAACGGTAGAATACAAGAGAGTGTCTCTATGGAGAATTCTCCATTTCCACAAGTACTGTATATAATTTTCATATTTGGGATAGCAAGTGCGAAATTTTCTTGATTGTATTTCCTCTAGTTGTCATTTTTAAAGCACTGAAATAAAGGCGATATGCATGCTGTAGTCTTGGCGAAGAACAAAGAAAACAAGATGGCGACGTAAACACGGTGGCAAGTATTCCCCGTCTTTTCATAATAATTTTCTCGTTTTTTTAATGAATTCTTGTTTAAAAATGAAATCAATATCGTAGAAATGTCGGAAATTGAAGTTGTATCCCATTTACATGATTAAGGGCTAGATCTTTTCGAAGGAAAGTAGAAATCTCTGGGAAAAATTTCAGTTTTTTTCGCGGTACACACACATGAATGGGAACGCATTCCCTGCCTCCATGGAGAGTAAGCATACATGTACGTTAGTACATGTAGTTCTAAATGATTTTTACTCTCTAGGAGCCTCCTGGCTAGGCGGCCGTCACATGGCAAAACGATGTACCGGTATCTGAATATTTTGACTTTTTCAGGTTTTGACATTTGGTGGGGTTTTTCAGGGAGCTCTTTTCATTTATCTTACTCTCATAATTACAGGTATTTTAGTTTTCAAGATACATTTGTAGCTTGGGCTATCTGCAGTACTTTTTTCAAATTTGCCTACTCGTTTGATGGTAAAAGGATGTATCTTACAGATACACTCCAAAAGTGCCGCAGAAGAGCGCAATGATCTTTGGTAAAAAGATGTATCTGTTAGTTACACTTTTCTTCCATCAAATGAGTGAGCGCACCCAGCTTCGTGAAATATGGCAAAAGGATGTATCTGCAACATATATTTTTACCATAATCGGTGAACCACGAACTTCATAGACTAGTTGATGGCAAAAAGATGTATCTGCACAACATACAAACTGTGTGCCACGAATTTCAGAGACTAGTTTATGGCAAAACAGTGTACATGTATCTGCAACCTACTGTACATCTTTTTCCACAAATTGTGCCAACAAAAGTCAGATACTAGTTTATGGTAAAAGTGTGTATGTGCAAATTACACCCTTTTACCAGTTGTCATATCTTTAAAGTTTTAAAGGCTTGTTTCATGGCTAAATTGAATTTGACCTTAAACACAAAATGATGTATTTTTGATCTGCAAATACATCACTTTGCCATGATTCAACCATAGAAACTAATCGATGTACATGTATGTGCAGATACACCTTTTTGCCATGATATCGCTGTAGGAATTGTATGATGTACATGTATCTGCAGATATATCATTTTGCCATAAACGTAGGACTAATGTGGACAGTTGAATATCTTGGCTACATGATGGTGTATCTACATAAAAAAAGTTATTTTGATGAAAAACAAAAGTTAAATGTTATAAAAACTATTAAGGGAGATGAATTCAATGACATTCTTATAAATCTAAATTATCTAACTAAATTCAACACTGGGAAATTTTCTTTTGAAGACAAAAGCTGTAACTTCAAAGTGATTTTTCTAAGAATGTGCATTTTGCAGATACATGTACATCGTTTTGCCGTGTAACGGCCGTAGGTGTATACATGTAGAGACAGTGATTTTCCGTTTAAAAAAATGGTCTTTTCCATTTCTGAAAATCTGTTATTCTGTTTCAACTTGATCTAAAAATGGAAATTCTGTTTTGTCACTGAAAATGCACACAGCAAAAACCTGAATTCCATTTTGCAAAGGTGAATTCCATGAATTTTTACATGAAAAGTACAAGAACCAACAGAATTTCCGTTTTACATGTATGTACCGGTAAAACGGAAAATCACTGTCCCTACATGTAGGTGTACTGGTATTGGTAAGCTGATTGTTGGTATAGTCCAGAATTCATTGTTGCATATTTTGTTTTCATTCTTATGCCCTTTATCATCTATCAAAAGGGGGAACTGAGCAGTTCATTCAGAACTCGGTCAGAACAAGTGACAACTGCTATTAAAGAGTAAAGTTAGGCTAAAAGACCACTCACACGTATTGTGAGGTTAGTAGGGCTTTTAGCGATATCAATAACCTTTCTCTCTTGATCAATAATACCCGCAATTATGTAGGGACACAGTGATTTTCCACGATTTCACGGAATTCACGGAAATGGCCCTTTGAAAGTGGCGTTTCAAACGGAAAACATATTTTTCATCAAACTGCACAGAACAGCAACAGAAATTACTCAAAAATCTCACAAAAATACTAGCCACAAAACACGATCTCACCCCACTTTGTTATTATTATAGCGAATCCAAACATCGTGACTGCACTCGACTCTATTCGATCGAATCGAAAACATCACAAGCGCAAGCTCAACTAACGTAGGACAGCCGAGCTGTGTGTTGCTGCCCTCTATGTTTGAACATGTACAGCACGATATCAAAATGGCTGATAATCAAAAGATGTTGACTGCTCAGAACGATGTCCAAAAAGCCCCAAAATTATCGATAAAACTTCATCCAACCCTAAAAAAATGCCAATAACGTGAAAGGTGAGGATGTATTTTTGCTATTGTTAAAGATGCCATGTAGCCATTTACATCCGATGAACGCGTATTTCAAAGCATTATTGGTACAGTGGCAGATACAAATTTTGGCCAACGCGAGTATGTGACATCGCTATAATGCATAAAAATGCGTATTGATTATGTTCTTTTGTCGATATCGTTAAGATACTTTAAGCATGATATCGACAGAGAATTTTCTCAACGATAACAGCCCTCGAGGTTAGTATGCTATACTACATGTAACCTTGCACTACAAACGTGTCTACGCGTGGATATTTTAGTTGTCAGTTAACACCGCTTCATAATGGATTTAATGTTATCCGAAACTCATTCCGCTACTCACCAGGGGTTTTTCTGGTGATGGGCGTTCCATTTAGAATTTTTATATCATAGCACATAAAAGAGCAAAATCGCTTACCTCGGCCAGGAAAGTGGCTTCGCATGTCTCTTCCACGGAAATGAGAGGAAGGTCATTGGTGGCGCTAATACAATTCACAACCTTAATTCAGCTCGTCTGTATTTTATAACTAGAAAAAGTCAAGATTCTAGATTCATTGTACATGTATGCGATATTCCCATGATTGTTTGATAAAATGTAGACACCAATAAATGCAATAACTTAAAAACATACTTTTTAGATTATTTTTGCTGACGATAATACTTTTTGAAACATTCAAAGCGATGACAAATAAAACAAAAAAATAGACAATTCTATGTGCCTTGAACGAAGCCAGCAGTGCTACTGTTCGTTTGTCAACGAACTTTCCACCAAAGTCTTTACTATAAAAAGATTGGACACTTTGCCGACTTCGCGTAACGCTTTGCATCGATTTACGTGTAAAATAGTTTTTGTGGCTAGTCCTTTCAATCTAGTGTCTTTGATATGAAGATAAATCGCGCGCCCTCTTTAGCTAATTGGATGAAAAGTTTTGGAAATTAAAAGACGGATCCATATTTTATCAATGAAAAGAGAAATCAGCGATTAAATGACGCTATTTGAGAGATATGCATGATTTGGGGAATTGACTTCACATCGTTCGGTAAGTTTTGTAGAAGGACTTGATTTTATAAAACCTCTTTTTAAATTCGCGGGATTGCCATGCAATTGTTGCAATTTTGTATGCGCTGTGCCTTCAATTTTCTTGTAAAGCACCCATGGCCAGGGTGGGCTAAGCCTAAGAGTAAGATCGTAGACGAGAGTAAGAACTAACAAGTGGAATGCCTCTGGCCGTCTCACCTGCATCACGCGATTCAATATAGCAGCAGTGCTGATTTTGAAAACTACTATAACTCGCACAAGATGTTCAGTGATACTTGGTTACTCTTATTTCCACGTTTTATGAACTAGACCAATACACTTATAGAGATATGATGGCAATTCAACAAATACCCCCAACGTGGCCAAAGTTCTTTGACCTTACATGACCTTTGACCTTGATCATGTGACCTAAAACTCGCACAGGATGTTCAGTGATACTTGATTACTATTATGTCCAAGTTTTATGAACTAGACCAACACACTTTCAAATTTATGGCTGTAATTCAACAAATACCCCAATTTGGCCAAAGTTCATTGACCCTAAATGACCTTTGACCTTGATCATGTGACCTGAAACTTGCACAGGATGTTCAGTAATACTTGATTACTATTATGTCCAAGTTTCATGAATCAGCTCCATAAACTTTCAAAGTTATGATGGTAATTCAACAGATACCCCCAATTCGGCCAAAGTTCATTGACCCTAAATGACCTTTGACCTTGGTCATGTGATGTGAAACTCATGCAGGATGTTCAGTGATACTTGATTAACCTTATGTATAAGTTTCATGAACTAGGTCCATATATTTTCTAAGTTATGATGACATTTCAAAAACTTAACCTTAGGTTAAGATTTTGATGTTGATTCCCCCAACATGGTCTAAGTTCATTGACCCTAAATGACCTTTGACCTTGGTCATGTGACATGAAACTCAGGCAGGATGTTCAGTAATACTTGATTAACCTTATGGCCAAGTTTCATGAACTAGGTCCATATACTTTCTAAGTTATGCTGTCATTTCAAAAACTTAACCTCAGGTTAAGATTTGGTGTTGACGCCGCCGCCGCCGCCGCCGCCGTCGGAAAAGCGGCGCCTATAGTCTCACTCTGCTATGCAGGTGAGACAAAAATAGTAAGACTAAGACTCTAAAGAGTAAGACTAAGACAAGTGCTACACAGTCCGACCTCTCTTATCCTGCCTCTCCTTATCCGGATCTCTCTATTATCCGGAGATTTCTTTTTTTTCAATTCAATCTAGTACGTGAGGAAATGAGATTTCAATCTAAACTCAATCCTATACAAAAACTCACTTTGATTACATATATTTTCCAATATAGTCTACCTACAACAGCATTATTTTTCAGAACTTAGGCAAAATAACTTTCCAGTAAATCAGGGCGCAGCGCAAACAATTCATCACGTTCTCTTTTGTTTCCCGGGAAAAACAATGCATGTCTCGCTAGCTAACGCTAGGACTCAATACGGACAGCGCCATCTATCATATCATGTTTGAGCCTACAGTCAGTATAACAATGGCTGACATTGCGAAGCTACGATACCCGTCGCTTTGATCTAATTGTAAAACCAGGTAACAGTGGGTCAAAGAATTGTGACTGGTACTGTAGTTTCATCGAGTCATTCTCTTTCTTTTGAGGTATGCTCGATGTATACCTCAATCATTTTAGCAGGTAAATCATCCAACAGTTTTTGCCATCGATCGGTTTCATTTCCGTAAAAATACCGCCTATAATTTGCACTGACGCTGCAGTGAATACTGTCTGTACACCCTAGATAACCTGCACTGCAGCTACCGCCGTTTGTTGGGGAGGCTATAGAGTACCGAAGTGTGACGTCAGTTGACATGGTGTCATGGCGGGCTGGTTCTAAACAGAATCGCACCCGACTATCGTCTGTACACATTTTGGCTCCTCTGAAAAATAGATTGCAAGCGATCATTCCGATAGCAGCCATTTTCTCCTATGACAAACGCACGCTTTCATTCTGGGTTCATTTGTTTAGAACCAGGCCGCCATGACACTCATTCTGGGTTCATTTGTTTAGAACCAGGCCGCCATGACACCATGGCAACTGACGTCATCGCTTCGGTACTCTATAGCCAGGCGGCTTCTAGAGAATAAAAATCATTTACTAACGTAAGGTTACTCTCATACGAAGCCAGGCAGCCCTCCCCATTCATCTGCGTGTACCGCAAAAAACCCTGAAACTTTCGCCCCCGAGATTTCTACTTTCCTTCTAAAAGATCTAGCTCTAAATCATGTAAATGGGATAAAACTTCATTTCCGACATTTCTACGCTCTCGTTGTTATTTTTAAAACAAGAATTCATCAAAAAAATGAAAAAATATTGTGAAAAGACGGAAGAGACTTGCCCGATGTTTACGCCGCCATCTTGTTTCTTATTGTACTTCCCCAACGTTACGGATGCGAGCGTCGCGTAACGTTGGGGAAGTACAATAAGAAACAAGAAACAAGTATTCAACCTGGCATAATTCAAAGATTTTGACATATTCCCCAAAATATTTAGAAATAGGGAATTTATCTTAATTTCACACCTTTGTTATTTCCAGAGTAATCTGTTGTCGATATTTTCTTTGTCAATCTGTCGACTGTATGCGCGGAGGATCGAATTATGCGGCGATGGCCTTTTGCACTGAATGGTACTAGTATTCAACCTAGTGAGGATTGATAGCAAATCTCAAAAGGGTTTAGATTGCTAAATTAGATCTAGATCTATGTAAATCTCTGGCTTTGATTAATTCCCTGTTTGGTCTCATCTCAAATGGTCTAGTCCATAGTCGGATGGGACAAGGGCAGATTGAGAGACAGGGCCATCTTTCATCGCTAGGTTGAATACTAGTGCCGACGGGTTGAATACTACTTACTAGTACCAAAATCCGTCGCCGACTATAATTCGATCGCCCGCGCACACAGTCAACTGGTTGAAGAAAAAAATAACGGAAAAAGAATAACCAGCATTTGCTCTTGGAAATAAGACGGGTCTGAAATTCAGGTAAATTCTATATTTCTATATATTTGAGGAAACTCTCCAAACGGGTTGAATACTAGTGCCCTTACGGTACACGCAGATGAATGGGGAGGACTGCCTGGCTTCGTATGAGAGTAACCTTACGTTAGAAAATGATTTTTACTCTCTAGAAGCCGCCTGGCTAGGGAGGCAGCAGCTGCGTGTATTTAAAGGAGAATGAAACCCTTGAAACCAGCTGAATCCATATCAAAGAGAAAAATCAAAGAAACATATTGTTGAAAATTTGAGGAAGATTGAATGAATAATATTATAGGAGTGGGCTATAAATGGGTGATTTTTGGTTTTACTGTGGGAACAGTTTTTTTGTGTTCCTTTTACCTTATCTCAACATGAAATGACAATATTTTTTGTCTCGGGTCCGAGAAAAAAGTGTGCCGGGCCAAAATCCAAAATGGCCGCCAAAACCCCCCAAAATCACAGTTTTGGCCACAACTTTTTTATTTGGTGGTCAATTTCTCTGGTTTTGGTGTCTATTCATATGTTTTGGGGGGCAGGCAATTTGTTTTTCCTATAATAAGTACTTTTAAACCATTATTTGTAGAGTTAAAAGGTAATTATACCTAAATTTTCCCATTTTTGTAGCCTTTTTTCAGCCAAAAAGTGGGTTTTATCATCCTGGGGTTCTGGGATATTAGATGGTAGGAGGTCAACAATAGCAAGCAGCTTCATATAGCTATATTGCTTTTATTCCTCCATTTTGGGTTTTTAAGGATATTTGTGAAATATATCTCATCAAATAAAAGAAAATGTCATTTATCCATAGGGGCTATACGGTGTACAATGCACTGTACATACTACATGTACACTGCATATATCCATGCATTGACCACCATGGCATATGTCAAGGCCTGTATATAAACTATAGTGTCATAGAAATGAGCTTCAAAGGTTTAGAATTAGATTGTGAATTTGATTCCTTGTCAGCTGATGTACATGATGAAACCAGCAACGTAAACTGCACTTAAATATCACATACATGTATATATCGTATAGGTACATCACATTTTTAGCCATATCTTCTTCATTAGGAGGCTTTTTTTTACCTGGTTCTGGTGTCTAACTGGCCTATAGATGTTTATGGGGTCAGGTAACTACTAGTATCATGGTAACGCTGATCAACAGCAAATCAGAATCAAAGATTGCATGCAAGTTACCATTAAGTTAAGTTAACATAATGGTAAATTTTTTATGCAATGGGGCCCAGTGTAAATTACCTCTCTCCGCCCCCTGAATAAGCATATTTGACAAAACATGTCCTCAATTTCTGAGACAAAACATATCTTCAATTTCTGAGGCATCTCATTCTAAACCTGAGAGCTCATTTCTATGACACTATAGTTTATACAAGCCTTGTTATCTGTCATGGTGGCCAATGCATTTATGCAGTGCAGTACATGTATGTAAGTACAGTACATTGTATACTGTATAGCCCCAATGGATAATTGACATTTTTTCTATTTAATAAGATATATTTCACAAATATCCGTAAAACCCAAAATGGAGGAATAAAAGCAATATAGCTATATGAAGCTACTTGCTATTGTTGACCTTATACCATCTAATATCCCAGAACCCCAGGATGATAAAACCCACTTTTTGGCTGAAAAATGGCTACAAAAATGGGAAAATTTAGGTATAATTACCTTTTAACTCTACAAATAATGGTTTAAAAGTACTTATTATAGGAAAAACAAATTGCCTGCCCCCCAAAACATATGAATATACACCAAAACCAGAGAAAATGACCACCAAATAAAAAAGTTGTGGCCAAAACTGTGATTTTGGGGGGTTTTGGCGGCCATTTTGTATTTTGGCCCGGCACACTTTTTTCTCGGACTCGAGACAAAAAATATTGTCATTTCCTGTTGAGATACATAACAAGGAATAAAAAAAAACTGTTGTCATATTGAAATTACAAAAAAAGTATTTTTGACCCATGTATAGCCCACTCCTATAATTTTTTAAAGAAAGTTATGAGCATTTGAATATTGAGATCACTAATGCCATGTAGATCCTCCCATTGGCAATGCGACCAAGATCTGTGATGTCACACACGTACAACTCCCTCATTACTTTAGTACTTATTTCACTTATATTCTCACTTTTATAGTCTATCACAATGTGAGGTGTTCTCTTTATGAGAGGACAAGTACAGAGGTTTCACAACATTATACAGAGATGCCAACTTTTGGAAATCAGAATTAGGGAGGATTTGCAACCGACACCAAATTATGTGCGCATAGCGCACATCTCGAGCGCAGAGCGCTCGACCCTTGCGGCCGGGGTCGAGGGCCCGCCTTAGGGCCCTGGAAGCTCTGGGTTTCTAGATGCTCTCTGGTGCAATCTGACCCTTATTTTGGAGCATTTCACATGTTTAAAAAAAAACATTGTTCCCACTTTTTTGACATAAAAATAAAATATCAAATATGCATTTTTACATGTAAAAAAAATGAGGGGACAATAGAAGAAAAGTACCTGTTCAACTATAATAATGAGGAATTATCCTCTTTATTATTATCAAAGCGCGGGTAACGTCTTCCTCCTCGCTGGTCCCTTGCTTGGTGAAATAAGTCAACAGGGTACTAGTGGAGCTCGAAGATCTCGTCTTCGCAATGTCCGTATGCCGTTTGCTCCCTACGTGCTTCCGAATATCATCACGACCTCCGTGCTCAACTTTAATGTCCACGCTGCAAATTGTGCAAAATGCATGGTAGATTCCTCTTTCCGAATACACGAGTACTGGAGACTGTATTCAGTCTTATACTTCTGAGACCATTTCTTGGTCTTTTTTTGTTGATTTTCCGCCATTTCGTGTCAATATCAACCCATCAATACGCCGAAATCACACACCGATATTCCATCGCACGACTCGACAAATCCAGCGGCCGCGAGCGCACACGCCTCGCGAAGCTAGCCAGGCCTACCGGCCTTGTGCACAGTGGATTCCCGTTGGGCATATCACATGCACCAGCTTTTCGCTGCTCCTTATTTGTCTGCCTTTCACACAGAATTTAGTAGCAGCGAAACGTAATGGAGTTACTACATGCTAAAGTCAGCAGACGATACATGTACTTCCAATCCAATTTGATCAATGCAAAAAAAATCGTAATTTCGGGAGGATAAGGATGGTAATCGTAAGGGCGGGAGTTGGGATGAATTTTCGGGAGCCTCCCGATGAAATCGGGAGGGTTGGCATCTCTGCATTATATCATTGATGAATCATTTTGTCATATGATTAGAATGAGCAAAAAGAGATGTTTTGGGGTATATTTTCAGTGTCCAAAAGCGGAGAGTTGTTCATCTGTGACATCATAGATCTTGGTCGCATTGCCAAAAGGAGGATCTCCATAGCATTAGTGATCTCGACATTCAAATGCTCATAACTCTTCTTTTGCTAGTCCTATTTTACTCAAAATTTTGTTGATCTTATTCTTTGATTTTTCTGTTTTCACAAAAGCTAACTTGCTCCAAGAGTTTCATTCTCCTTTAATATTGCCTTATTGGGTTTCCCAGATCCAGATAAATCCCTTATCCAGATTGGTGCTGGTCCCAACCCGGGCCGAGGTCCCAGCGACAGTTGTCCGGATAAGATTAAGAGAGGTCGGACTGTATTTTGGAAAATCAGTAGAGGCGCACGGCCAATATTGGAGACTGTCTCCAAGACCAATGTGGGAGATTATCTCCAATATCAGAGACTTTTGTAAAGAATTTGGGTATCCAATTTCAGAGACAGTCTCCAGTTTTGGAGACCAATTTCCTTTGTTTACATTTGCTGCAAAAGGATTACCTTGGCGGCAAATAAAAATGTGATAAGGAGATTCCTCATGAAAAATTACCCCTTTTCACCATCTACTTTAAAAATTCACCAGTAGAGGCGCTGGTCCAAAAATTGGGATTGTCCCAGAAAACAAGGATATCCTTATAAACCAAGACAAATTATGTCTTGATAAATTGAGACTGTCCTTGTTTATGGGGACGTTTTTTCTTCACTTCTCCCTACGGGACAAAGGCAGCAATTAGGGGAATTGAGAGTGCTAAAAATAGATTCAGTGACCTCAATAATTCCCCCCAGTTCACCGTTTATAATATTATGACTTGCCGTCTTCCAATAATCTTGTTATGAAACCCGATATGTTTACATTGACTAGCACTCTTGATTGGTGTCAGCACTCAACAGGTGAATGAACTTTCCTAGATTTCTTGTGTGGAGAAATCCTTATAAACTGAGACAGTCCCTGTAAACGGGGACGATCCCAATTTTCTGACCAGCGCCTCTACTGTTCACCGTCTACTTTTGTTTTGATAAGGATTTTTGTTGTCAATCACACACAAAACAAATGGGCTTCTGACCTCAGTGAGACAAAATTTTGGGTGGAAAAAATAAATGCTTTTGTTGGTGTTGTTTCTTTTGTCCTTTTGCAAAGCAAGTCTCCAATGTGGGAGATTGTCTCCCCTATTGGAGAGAGTCTCCCATATTGGCCGTGCGCCTCTACTGAAAATGGGAGCTGGTTCCCAATTTCACGATAGATAATGGCAAATGCCCCGGACTCTGAGAATCAAACTTGGGTGGAACTACATATAGATACATCTCAGTCTAACTAGTAACATGCTGCAATATTTGGAAAGCCCAATATTTTGTCGAAATGACATTCCATGCGTGCCAATTTGCATGCCATTGGCATTGGGAGTGTCCCACAATTTGGGCAATAGGCTAGACATGAATAGAGATTCTACACACATTCTTCACTTCCTCTTCACCATACAATTTCTGCAAAGTCCACTTTAAATCTCGAATTTACAGGCAAGAACAGATTATAACATTATTTTTTACAATAAAAATAAAAGTGCATTATATAACTTACGATGGGAAACGACGCCCCTTTGAATATAAACTTCCGTAATATCCGTAATTTCTGTGTGATTTTGAGGATTCTTTCTCATTTCAACGTCCAAAAATACACGGTTAATGGCCGGTCGACGAATGCGCACACATACGGACGCAAATCTGCATAGTCGTGTATATTCATATTGTACACACTACTCATAGACACTACCACTTTTCGTTGATGACGCGCGCATCGAAACAACCGGAAATAAATTGATATCGTAGATGGCGACAAACCACTCATGGTCAGGAATGAAATGGACCCACCGTACGTAGTGGCATTGGTGAACATTATTTGTAGGAAATAATAATTATAATAATAATGATGATGATAATGATAATAATAAAAAAATAACAATAATGATAATAATAATAATGACAACAACAACAATAATAATGATAATAAAAAAAAAAAATAATAATGATGATAATAATAATAATACTAAATAGGTTCATTATTGCGGACTGAAATAATCGCTATAGGGTATTCATTATTTTGTCTCGCAATCTACTATGGTCAACAAGGATTATTCGTGATCACTCTCGCAAAAAGTGTTCACTAGCTTTCTAGGAAATTCGTGATCACTCTCGCAAAAAGTGATCACTAGCTTACAATAATAATGATAATAATAATAATAATACTAATAATAATAACCATATTTTTTTAAGGTGCACCTGCACCTAGATACCAATACTGCATATAGCATTTCTATTTATTTGATAGCAGGATAAAGGAACATTGTAGATTAAATGCATTGCTTCCCAGGTACCAGCAGGAAGTAATTCCTCAAAAAGCTGTGCACACCAGAATCGGTAGACTAGCTTAGCCAAGGTAATATACATCATATAGGAGCGACTATACCGTGTTTACACTTAATCGGCATTTGAATCGGCTCGCGGTTCTGAACCGCGAGCCGATTCAGCATCGGCTTTTTCATAGCGTGTAAACGCGAGCAACTTGAATCGGCTCGCGGTTCAGAACCGGCAATTTGCACCACCAAAGTAGTAGGTTCTGAACCGCGAGCCGATGCAGAATCGGTTTTTTTTACTACGTGTTAACAGAAAGCCGATTCTGCACCGGCAATTTGTGCGCATTTCAATTACTTTACCAATGTGACGTAATTGTAAGCGCACTGATATCCAGCGTTGTCTTTATTATGACGTATATTGTTGGTATGCGTATCATTCCAGGTTTTTGCATCGGCTCGCGGTTCTGAACCGCGAGCTGTAACAACGTGTAAACGCAATCCAAATGCCGATTCTGCATCGGCATTTGGTTCTGAACCAAATGCCGATTAAGTGTAAACACGGCAACGAGCACCTAGCAAGGTGGATACGTGCGCTATACAAATCCTATATCATTATATTATTTATTGCTCACGGGCATAGGTGCCCCAGCCGGGATCGAACCCCGGACTTTTGATGTACAGCCAGATGCCTTAGACCACTCGGCCACGGCAACTCCATAATTTTGTTTTGTAGTGATCTTTATTATTCTTTCAAATAAATTTCATACATACATAATCAATAAAATATAGAACAAAATGATAATTGCATATACACAAATTAAATAACAGTGTAATAAACATATAAGGCAAATTGTATCAGAACAGAGACATAATCCGAACTCATGCAAAAATAACATTTCAACAACTTATGTATGCAGCTAAAGCAAATAATAAAACAAAGACGTAACAACTACGCAAATTTAAAGATTGAATGTATATGACCATTCTCCCGTCCCATGAGCCCCCCCCCCCTATCAGACCCCAAAGCTGAACAAACTAACACACCAACAACAAACAGGGGAAATAAACAGAAAAAAAACACCATACACATAAAGGAGAGAGAGACAAAAAGGGGGAAAAAAGACAGGAACAATTAACAAAAGAAAAAAAAAAGAAAGCAAAGGACAGGAACAATAATTTTGAAAGGATAAAAAAAAACCGAACCAATAACAGACAGGACAGAGGTCATTTTACAGTGACAATGATCGATCGATTCCATGCACGGGCAGACGAGGGGCACCCCTCCCTTCCCCATCTTTTTTATTTTGGTTAATGTTTAAAACCTTTAAATATTCCCATTTTTTATAGTGTCGCGTTAATGTATTACGCTCTAATGCAATTTTCTTTTCTTCTTCTTTGCTAATAAGTAACTTTTCCTTTATCTCTTCAGGAGTTGGTGGTTTACCCTTCCCTCTCCCTCGATATATTAAATATTTGATTATCAAAATGATATGATTAAGTAATTGTATGTTTTTTGTTGTTTCCTCGAGACCAATATGAATTTCCATCCAGCTTAGTTTTTTGAGAATTGGAAGGCTAAACAAATTACTACTCCGTTCCCACAAATCTCCTACTTTTTCACATAAAAAAAAATAAATGCTGATATGTTTCTTCGTATTTGCTACAGAAAGAACATTTATCACTTGCTATAAAATGAAACCTGTATAAGTGATGATTCAGAAAGATGATATTGTGTAACATTTTAAATTGAAATTCTCTCAATTTGTTATCCAACGTACTAAATCTAGGACGATAAAATGTTTTCTCAATTTCTTTGTTTGACAGATTATATAATAATGCTAAGTTATGAAAACTAACTGGTTGTTCAGCAATTTGTTTTATACACCCTCTATATAGATTTTTGGAAGTAACCGAGTCTAATTTAATTTTTTTCTCATAAAAGACAAATTTAATATTCAAGCCGTCCACTGAAGTATTCCTTCTTAATCTGTCTTTCCATTCTCAGGGGGTATGTGCAAATATTTCTTGAATAACTGATACTTCCTCTTCGTCCAATCCCATACATCTGAAATAATTATCCGGCTTAAGTGCCCCCTTAACATCTGTATTGTGATGAAATTTAAACATATTTTTGAGGAACAGATTTTCATGAAAAAACGTTTTTCCTTTCTTCAAAATACACTTATTATTAAAGAAAATTTAATTTCTGTTACTATTTGTATCTTTTTTAATAAAAATATTCATATCAGACCAAATACATAACATTTCTCGGTAATATTTTGGTAATTTAACATCGACCATATCAGGGGAAAAATTGCAGTAAAATATTAAATGACCACCAAATGTCCTCAGGAGAAATTTAAAATATCTTTTCCACTTCGCTCTCTGGTCACCAGTAACTAACCTTTTAATCCACATCACTCTTTGTACCATTATAAATAGTTTGAAATTGAGCATTTTTAGCCCACCTTGCCTGTAATCCAGAGATATAAAGTATTTCTTTTTATTTTGTCTTTCCCCCACCATAAAAAGTCAAAACATGTATCATCAATTTCTTTGAAAACCCAGTCTGGAACTGAAAATAGAGAGCTCACATAAGTCAATTTGGAAAACGCATACGTTTTAAGCAAATGAATTTTTCCTATCAAAGTGAGATCTCGTTGTTTCCACCAATTTAATAACTTTTTGATTTTGCTCAAAATTTCTTTGAAATTCATTTCTTCAGCCACATCAGGATTGAGTGAAAAGTAAATACCCAGTATTTTCACAATATCAACTCTTTTACCGAATTGAAAGCTGTTCCCCGATGGAACAGGAGGCCGTAGAGGCAAAATGAAAGTTTTATTTTTATTAATTTTCAGTCCAGATATTTTCTTGAACTTCTCAAGGATTATGTCTAATCTATCTATATAGTCTAAATCTTGCACAAATATTGTCATGTCATCAGCATAAAGAACCTGCTTAATTTCTGTATCGCCAAAGCAAATACCCCTTACTGAATTATCGTTTCGAATAGAGTGAGTTAAACACTCTATACACAATATAAAAAGATATGGGGACAGGGGGTCCCCCTGCCTTAGCCCCCGCTCAACATCGAAATAGCCAGTTGATCTCCCTCCATTGAAAACGCAGCATAGTGTGTTAGTGTAAATTACTTTGACCCAATCCCTATATAACATCGTGTCAAAACCGAATGAACAAAGTGCCTTTTGAAGAAAAGCGTGTGAAATTGAATCAAAAGCCTTTTCAAAATCGATTGCTAATAAATAACCCGATTTATTAAAATGTGAGGTATGAAATATCATGTCATTAATTAATCTTACTGCTTCACCAATATTTCTGTCATTTAAATACCATAATGATAAATACCCTAATGATAATCCATAATGATAAACAGTATGTGAATATCGATACCCTTTCTATTACGTGTGTTTCAATATCTATGCAAATGTCCAGTTTCCCCGCTCCCTCCAAAAAATTATCTAAAAAGCCTTGTGAAATCTTACGAAAATAGATATAGCTGTAAGGTATTTTTGCATAATCAAAAATAGATTTATTAAGCTGCAACAATAACTATTTTCTCTTCCTTGTTTCAACTAGTTCGCATGGTCTCTATAGTCATTGACATTATGTATAATTTTAAAGTGTTTATAATGTATATCAATAATCTTTGACAATCACGTTCGGTTTATTAAGTGGTGTCAAGTAGTAAGCTGCTATACTTGAAATTACTTGCTGGCAGTTCAAGTTAGAGCAAAAGACACCAGCATTATATTATCAAACACAACCGTGTTACCCAAAGGGCACTAGCGTACCTACGGGGGGGGGGGGGGGCAGAGGGGGCAGACTTCCCCCTCTGACGAGTCACAACCCACGCAGCCAAGGGACATATCTCTGCCCCCCCTGACGAGTCTTGAAGCTAGCTAGACCTTTTTTTTTGGGGGGGGGGGCCAAATGGGAACGGGGCCAAATGGGAACCGCAACTACCCTCTATGAGTTTTCAGGTAGTGAAAAAATAAAAAGATGGGAAAGGGAGGGGGAGAAAGGGAAGAGAAGAAGGAAGGAACTAGAGTATAAACAGAGATGTCTGAGTGAATTACTCTACAATATACCCATATCATAATTCAATTGAAAAAAAATATGACGTCATCTCTAAGTTGCCCCCCGGCCACCCCATCAAAATTTCCCGGCCCCGCTTATTTCAAAAAGGGTATTTCATTTTGAAAAAAAAAGCATTTTCAATTTTGAAAAAAAGGCATTTTTTCCTATGGGGATTTTTTTTTTTTTTTTTTGGGGGGGGGGAGTCCTAGTAAAATTCGAGAGGGACACATTCATTTACATCCGATTTTTAATAAATCTTCAATATTATGCCCTGTTTGATTTTTTTAAATTCAAATAAATAAGTGCGGTGCTTATTCATTGTATAAAATTTTTGGAAGCATTTTGTATAATAAAGAGTGGTCTTCACCGGTAACCATGGGCTACTTCCCCGGGGATGTGAGCCCCTTCCTCGAATTTAGGGGTGGGGGAGTCGCCTCGCCGCCCCTCCCCTTACAGCGACAAAAAAATAACAATTCGCATGCCCCCAACAAAATCTGTGAGCATCTACCCGCAACAAGAAAACACTCGGTGTCAAATTCGTTGTCGCCTCTAGAGATTTAATCCCGACATCAATTGGTCAATAGTCGATTGTTAGTGGATGGAACTCGGCAGCAGTTTGATTCACGATTGCGGCACTGATTTTTGAACGAGGTAAGTTGATTGTACAAAATAATATTCATTTCAGTTTTGATCTAATGAAAACATAATCTAGATTGACTTTGCGCCTTATCATCTAAAATACTTATTAAAACAATATGAAACCACCATAATTATATCAATCTATAATCGTGCTTATTATTTCAATGCTCTTTGATTTAATTGTGATATCACAAATTTCCAATGATAAGTTATATTCAAATGTAAAATCACTCATTTATTGCACTAAAGGAACTATACATGTATATCATTCAAAATTGTTTCAACGTACACTCTTACAAATGTTGGGCAACATACGTACTGTCCACACAACAGTTGGTTAAAAATTTATCCTATTCTGGGTAGTTTTAAACCAATAATGTGTGCTTTGGTTGAGAACTACACAAAGTTGGATATTTTCTGTGTGGACAGTATGTTGCCCAACATTTTAAGAGTGAATAGAGCCTACCCCCTGTCAAATAAATTCACTTCTTTTCCCATTATAACGTTCAACTACCGATATTTAATTGGATTGATCAGGGTAATTTTCTAATTTAAGAATAAACATTATCTTTTTTTTTCAGAAAGAGTCTGTGTCATGAAGTATTCCTTTGCATACCTGGCCTTAGTGGGCGTGGCCTTGCTGACATGCGCAGTCGCTCAGAATGGTAAGCCAATCAATCACCAATAACTCTTCCCGAATATAGTTTGATTTTTACTTTTCCAGAGCTTGGTTTGATTCATTCATCATTTCATTCTAAAAATATTCGAATTATGAGAGGCGAATATCCCAACAACCGACGCATCATCTTTTTTTTTTTTTTTTTTTTTTTTGGGGGGGGGGGGGGACTACGATCTTGTGAAATAAATACCGCAGAGATATGGGCATTGCTATTTTTTATAGACATATTAAATTACATAGATTTATATACTCTTAGTATACTGCGCCTTGTAAAATGATTGTTATTAATGAAATCGATGTGTTTGGAACTTCATTCTTTCGTTCATTCGTTCTCATGGTTTTGGTTTATCCCCCCAAGCTGATGATTATGCTCGTTTGAGAAAATCCCTGTTTAGAGATTACGACAAAGAACTTCTGCCTAGATTTGACGGGGTGAACCGTGTGGATATGGCGATGACATTAATCAAACTGCGTGGACTGGTCAGTACAATTATCATGAAAATAATAATAAAATATCAAGAGCAATATGTGTATTTATTTGTTATTAAGTATTGCTGTATTTATGTTTTCTTTTGCTTTTTATATTTGCAAAAGTTTTGTACAATTGAGCTTATGGTGCGGACAGTCTTGAAACAAAATACCATTATTATAATTGTTGTTATTGTTACTCATATCATTATAAATTGATCAATAATATACCAATATGATATAATATTGATGTTGATGGTAGTAAATAAATTACTGATCACGTGACAGATTACAGCCAATCATTTGATCAAGATCACCAATTCATAAAGATTATATATCAACGAACGTAGAGGGCAGCAACACATGACAGTTCGTTGATAAAATCTCACCTCATCATCCTGGAAAACAATAATATGATTTGAAAGAACTTGTTTTCTATTTATTTTCCAACAGGATATTTTCAAGGGAACCATCGATGTGAATGCCTGGCTGGTTATGGTACGTGGCTTTACATCGGGATATCGCATCGGGTCGGATAATCGCGTTACAACCCGACCATTATTTTGAGAAGAGGCCTGGTGGGTGTTAGGGGGCGCCCCCCCCCCCTGAATGTCCCAAAGGTCAGATCTAGTTTATCATCCCATTTGTATATTTGGCTAATAGTTTTCACAAAGAATCGGATAAATCAGAACCGAACATTCGTTTAGTTGACTGATAATTTTCACAAAGCTTCCGGTAAACTGGACCCAGCCTTCCGGGAATTTAGGAGATCCTTTTTCCGATTTTTTTTTTTAGTAATCTTTAATTCTCTTCTCTCATAAAACAAAATTGAACATAGTAAAATATAACATTCATGATCATAAATTAAAAAGCGATATAAAATCAAATTACCCATAATTACAGAGTTTGATTTGAACGTACAAATATTGTGCTCAACACACATACATTTGACAATTCTTAACAAAAATGAAGTAAAACAATGTCATAAATAAATTCTAAATCAATTCAATTTGTTCTCAATATATCTGATATACATTCTTTTCTCTTACATTTTTATACATACATAATACATTATGTCTAATTGAAAAAAAAGTACAACCTAAAATCAAATTATTCTCCATTTATTGATGGTTGTATCACAAAAAAAACTCTATAAAAAAACCTGTAAGTTATTAAAATACTACTAGTGAGATTTATGAGAGAAGATTTAATGTTCATAATCTTCGGACCTTCCCGCACACTCACATCCCACCACACTCAACACAGATTCACGCACAAACACACGCACCCTCACACACACATCCATACATCCATACATCCACCAGATCAAATGCATTTCATCTGTCCGCATAAGTGTTATGGCAGCTGTCATGAAAATAAGTGCATGTCATGCATTTATTAAAAAACAACAAATGGATTCGGAGTGCCTCGTCGTCATGAAGTGTAAAATTTCTCAGGTGACCGGATAATTTTCCACGTGCCTCTGCTATTCTTTTTTCCTCCTTTTCATTTTCCAATATTTTATTCTAATCTCTTGAGGGGTTGGGGTATTTCTTTTAGCCTTACTATGCTCAAAGATCATAAATTTAATTTAAAAAATAATATGATTTAGTAATTGTTCCTTCCCTATAACAAAAACCTGAACTCCAATATGAATATCCTTCCAATTAACATTTTCAATTTGACGTAATTTAAATAAATAACCACAGTCTCTTCATAAAGTTTTTATGTATTCACAGATGAAGAATATGTGCTCATTATGTCTCTTCACATTTACCACAGAACGAACATAGATTATGTGTTGATAATCTAAATCTAAACAAATATTTTTTAGTATATACAAGTTCATATAACAATTTGAATTGAAACTCCCTTAACTTGCTATTTAAGGTAGCTACTTTTCTCGAATGGTCGGGTTACCCGATCACCCGCGACCGGACGCGATAGCCCGATGTCAAGGATCAAGCATGGGATATGTTATGATGAGATAATAATTCCGTAAGGTTTATAGTCATTTGGGATACTATCTATTGAAAATGCTTCACAAATCACAATGACAGGCATAAGGCAATTGGTGAATCGGGACAACAGATCGTCTTAGGATTCGGATCTGACAAAAAATTGCAAATAATATAATAATCGTTTGTTCAGAGTCCAGGACGACACTGCTGTTTTGATTCACCAATTTTAGACAAAGGTTGGTTTGTTAGGAAGGAATTTTACAATAATTCTCAACGTTACAGAAAACGTCTGCTTAGTTGTTGCGAAAAGTCCCTAATATCAAGACTACAACACCACAAAATAATAACAATGGTGGATTATTTTAAAGCGCACACATTGGTCAGGCATGACGCTCATGGCGCTATTTACAATCTTAAAAATAAGGGCATAAATACAAAATGTCTTCCACCATATTGATAAAGTACAAACTTTCAAACTTAGTGATACAGAGCTACAAAATGGAAGAAATTTAACACAGATATAACTAGTTTGATTAACAGAAACATTTCTTTTTTAATCAAATAATGAAAATAAGAATGATTAATCAATATAACATAATCATCTAATATATGATCTAGGCCAATTCAATGTTATTAATTTGACTGACTTAAATGAATAAAATACAACATATTTATTAAAGATAATGCAGTTAACACAAGTGAAGAATAAAATTACACGGATGGTCAAGTGCATACATGTTTGGTAATAAATTAGGTAACATCAATAATTCTTTGTGGTCAAACTTTTTTATTAATTCATACAGAATTGGATTGATCCGAGATTATCATGGAATCCCGCAGATTTTGGAAACATCCACGAGATTCGTGTTCGACCATCTGAGATATGGGTACCTGATATAACTCTTTACAACAGGTATACTATTACGTTTTAATCACAATCAAACATATTTTTTTGTCAATAGGCCTATCTTTAAATTGTCAAGATTCGGAGATAAAGCGTGTGCCTTCATTTTCGCTGTAAAATGACTTCGTATATATTTTTCGGGGGAAGGCAAGATCCGAATTTTTATTTTTTGAAGAAACTCAAATGCGAGGGAGCGATGCAATCGAGAATGTCATTGGGACACTTTTACATTTTCTACACTTTGTATCAATAAGAAGTTTACACTATGAAAAAAGTCTTTGGAATTGAAAATTTACAAGATGGGAATATATTCTTGGGTTTGGGCCTCAGCTATCAAATGAAAGTAAAAGTTTTGAAAGAACTTTACACTAAGTGAGCACTGTCCGTTTTTCTAAAGCTAGCAGAAATCGGTTTCCACAGAAATTCTCAATTTCACATTGTGACAAGGAAAAAAGCAAACTGACTGTGCCGTGCATTTCTTAGTCATTTCTTTGGCACTTATAGCCAATTGAAAGAAAACTGACACATTTTAACTTTCTGTAACAACTTTGCCATCCAAATTAACATTTAAACTCTAGGTAAGCACAATATTGACCTTTATTGTGCCAGCTGGATCTGAAGACATTACTGAATGTGGACAAAAGACTTCAGACTTCTCCAGCATTTTTTCACGAGGTTTTTATCCTTAAGACTGGGCTTATATTTCATATTTCATTTAAAACTTCAAAATATTCCCCCTAGCTAAATTCCATGTGTTCTTTATGACGTCTACTTTAATATATATAACTTTTTCTAAGTTCAGCACAAATCATTTTTCACGAACTTTTCAAAAGCAATTAAGTGATGCTCACTCAGGCGGAGAGATTTTTCGACAATGATTTTCGATTATCGTCATTTGCTTAAACAGATCTGTACCAATGTTTAAATGTGGAAAGAACTTTAGGATATTACAAATATATAATTTTACAGGATTATTTCTCAGATTTAACTTTTTTGATAAGCACTGCTTGTACAAAGAGAAATTGAAGGATTTCGTTCACACTTTTGTGGAACTTAGTGTAAATTTTCATTAGAAATTTTTAAGTTTCCAAATTTCGGGGGGGGGGGGGGGCACTGGTGCCCCCTGCCCCCGCGGCCATATCTTACCACTCCCCGCATATTTTGAGATAGAGCAAATCTGTTCCTGATGCAGCCACCAAATCTGGAACACGGCTCCAGACCTATAAAATCTTATATCGATCGGTTTGAAGGCGGTTTCGTTGGTGTGACTGTATGTAGCACGCAAGGAATCTTCATCACCGGCGAATGAGAGGGGGGTCGGGAGGGGGGGGGGGGGACTTGAGGGATTGTGTTTGGCAAGGAGAAAAGTTAAAAAATGAACAAAAATCTTTAAAGCAATCTTCTTAGGTGATGGTCACAACCCCCCCCCCCCCCTCCAAAAAAAAAAGAAAAAAAAGAAAGAGCCTTCTCAGCGACCGGGCAGCGAGTTTTTAGCAAATTTCGGCCGGGCTGCGAACCGCGGCCGTCCGCGGGCACCCCTGGTTTTGGGGGCATCGCTCGGTCGCCGCTCAAGATTTAGCGCGGAGTTTAGCTTCAGCCACAACTCAGAGCGGCGACCGACCGATCAGTAGCCTGCTTGGGCGCCGCTGGAATTTAGGCAACGATTTTTGTAGAATTCGAGCGGAATTTAAAATCGGTGGCCGAGCGGCGCCCTGTCAATTATCCATTACTCAAGGCCAAATCTGGGTCAAATCGGGAATTTTTTTCTGTTTGGCAACCGAGCGACCGGCTGACGACCCAACGATTCCCAAGCGGTCTCCCACTGGACACCTGTCCGTTTTTTAAGTAATCGCGCGATCGATCTTGAATTCGCCGCGAGATCATCGACCGATCTGTGAGCGGCCGGCGACAGGCCGGTGAACGCTTGATCTTAGGAGTTCGATTTTTTACCTAAATCGTTTGTCGGCGACCACTCGATTATGTCGGCGCCCGGACGGCGACCACCCGGGCACCGAGCGTATTTAGGGCGGCGAGTGGAAAGTGAGCGGGCGCCGCCAGAATTTTAACTCCGCGCTGAATCTTGAGCGGCGACCGAGCGATGAAAACCAGTGGTACCCGGACGGGAGCCGCTCGATTCCCGGGCGTAATTGGCTAAAAACTCGCCGCTCGGTCGCCGAGCAGACTAATTTTGGGGGTCGTGACCTTAGCCTAAAATTCTTGATTAAAGGTTGTCGAGCGGTCATCGCCAGCCGCAGGCTGCTCAGAGATCGGTGTATGATATCGCGGCGAATTCAAGGTAGGTCAGGCGATTAGTTAAAATTAGGCCGGTGGCCAGTGAGTCGTCAGCCGATCACTGATCGGACGCCAAACAGCTAAAATTTCCCCTGATTTGGCACTGAGTAATGGATAATAGACCATGTAGACAGGGCACTGCTCGACTTCTACAAAAATCGTCGGGCGACTCAGATGCCTAAATTCCAGTGGCTCCCGAGCAGGCTACTAGGAATCGGTCGGTTATACCTCTCTGAGTTGTGAATGGAGCCTTAGTTAAAGTACATGACACTGTCCTCTCATCATTTACGTCAACTTCCACCCATGTACCTCATTCGGAGGTTCCATGACAATTGCTCCGCCGACAATTACTGCTACGCCGATATTTGCTCCACCGAAAACTGCTCCGCCGACATGTATATACTCTGCAGACATTAGCTCCGCAAAATGCGACGATTGCTCCGCATGATGCGACAATTGCTCCGCATAATGCGACAATTATTGCTCCCGAAATTGCTCCACCGCCATTTTGCTCCGCATAATGCGGCTATAGTTCCACCGCTCCGAGGACATTTAATCCGTAAAATGCGACAAATGATCCACAAGCATGACGATGAAATTTTGGATCTGGGATATATTTATTATTTATCACGGCCTGGTTTTCATTCTTTCCTTATTAATTAGTTTATTTGTAGTTTTATGCATGCACTTACTGACAATGGGTAGCATTATTATTGTCAGCAACATAATAACTGCTCCCCACAACGGACCTGTACGCATTTTACATACAATTTGATAAAATGAAATCAGTATATTTACATAATAACACTAAACGAATTTTAATGCAATAACCTATAGTTTTCTTGTAAACTAACTAAACAAACAAAATTCAAAATTTTCAATCTAAACAATTAAACATTAATTTGGGTTGGATTCAATGCAATTTTAAAAAACAAACACAGATAAATATGTCGTTGAAAATTTAATACACTCCTTTATTTTGTTATCAACCATGCTTGATTTATTAAAGGTTGAATATGTTACAACATTGTTATTCAAGATTTTAAACACTTCTTTATACACTTTACTAAATATAAACAGAAGTGTATAAGATTTTAAACAACGTATTAATTTTATCTATGTTTGTTTTTTAAAAGTACATCGAATCCATACCAAATTCTAACTTTTTTTAACGGTTGTGATTTTCAAGGGGGGGGGGGGGGCTCGGACCGGATGCACCCCCTCCCCTGGATCCGCCAGTGCATTTATTTATTCATGCATTCATTTGTCATTTATTTAGCATTTTATCTGATCACTAATTTATCTATTTACCTTTTCTGTTTAATGATTCATTTATCTATTTTTCGGTGGGGGTGGTGTAATTCTTCTCTTTGCGATCTCTCTTTACACCATTCTATACAGCGACTCACCGCTTCATGACTTAGTGACAGAAGCTTTGGTCGTCGTAGTCTCTTTTGGCGGGATATACAACTATCCTCCCTTGCAGCTGGAATCGACGTGTACGATGGATTTGAAAGATTACCCCTACGATCAACATGTAAAGTAAATTCATGATATTTGGACCCTGTTTCACAAACTTAGGTGCACGTATATGCTGATGTAAATGTTGAAGGACATTATCTAACTGATAATGTTGAGAGTCATGTTTGGCCTAGATTATTCACTCAGGTTATAGGTTGGTGTTTAATATACAGAGGGCGATTAAGTCCATGAGGAGGAAGAAAGAACGAACCTAAGAGAGAGGGAGGGGGTGGGGAGCGGGGAGAGAGGGGGGAGAAATAGATAATGAATGGAGAAATCCGGGTCGTGTATAACATCACCATATTTTTCTATATTTTATTGAGAATATTACTGACGTCGTCCTAAGGTCGTCAAAATATACCATTGTGCTG
This sequence comes from Lytechinus pictus, assembly GCF_037042905.1. Taxonomy (NCBI): domain Eukaryota; kingdom Metazoa; phylum Echinodermata; class Echinoidea; order Temnopleuroida; family Toxopneustidae; genus Lytechinus; species Lytechinus pictus. The sequence goes on from NC_087258.1 coordinate 1,909,559, forward strand.
TCCATTAAAGCGCCAAGAAAAATTGAAGCGGCACACAGTGGCCTGTGTGTCAAGACAACTCAAAATAGAAAAGGGTGTGCTCCTCTTTTAATTGTTTCTATAGGAATGCAGTATGAAGTTCGGATCATGGTCCTATTCAAACACTACAATAACCGTTCATCCTATATTCGACACCATCGACTTGACAGAGACTACTCCGGATGACCATCCGATCTGGGAGATCGTCGACTCAAAGGTCACGCGTGAGGCGTTTACCTACCAATGCTGCCCTGCCTCTTACGACAGTGTTACGTTCTCCGTATTGGTACGTCGACGAGAGACCCACGGCCGAATCGCATCTTCTGTCATAACGACATGGCTCATTCTCGTCGTCTTCTTGATCGGGCCGTCGTCGGCTGGGAAACGGATCATATTCGCAGGGCTCATCTTTGTCGCTTTGGTGGTGCTCTCTGCAGCTGTTAGTGCCGAGGTTCCCGCCTTTTCGACGACCAGGCTTGGTCGGTTCATCATCGGCGGAATGCTCATCGTCGCTGTCGTCAGTATTTACAATGGCCTCGTCTACCGCTGCTACCCCAGGGAAAAGCCAGGGCAGCTTATTGTAAGAAAATACATTAAGATCGCAACCTTCTCTAAAGGCGGGCGCGTGGCGGTCGTGCGGGGCGGATGATACGAATACAAAAATGACCTTTTTATATTCTGGCTCTATACTCATAATGCGGGAACGCCACACCTACATATATGTTATTATTATTTTACTGGACTCCCAGCTGGCACCAGGGACGGACGAAAGATTAATAACGCAAGATGGGGATGGGGAAGATGGGTTGACCCCCTTTTTCAAAATTTCATCTAAAATGGTTCCCATGTCATTGCCACCCCCTCATAAAATAAATGTAAAAGGAACAAAAAGCACATTGAACATATTAAGTGGGCGAGAGGGAAATGTTATCAGGAATTCGGAGGGCGGGGCCCCTCCCCCTTCTTTGCACCCGCTGTTGTTGTGATCCCAATCATAAAATGGAATGGATACTATTAACAACAAGGAGAATAAAGAAGAGTGAATTATTTTATACAAAAAAGAAGTTAATTGCACGTGCAGGCACGCATATATTTATGGCACTTCTATATGCCTATACGTTATATCTCTATGAGAAGCACACTGACAGTTTGTTTACTAAAAGGGGTTTGTAGATTCAAATAACAAACTGTTATAGGGGAAATAAAATATGTTCCAGAAAGTCTTTGTTCAGTCGAAAACTTCATCCCTCGAGAAGTCTTTGATAGAAACTCGAACCTTCGACGTCATTTCTACCGATATCTTTGTGTTCAAGGGATATCCTATGTTTAGATTTAGATTTTATTCATTTTCCGTTCACAAAGCACAACAAAATCAAAATAAATCAAAACATATTAAGTGGGTGGGTGTCCACACCAGAGAAGTATTGAAACACCAGTTTGGAATCAAACCGATGCTGTTTTAATACTAATTGGTGTTGTACAAACATTTATCTGGTGTTAGACCAAAACGAAACTGGTGTTGTTTTACACTCCTCTGGTGTGGACATATATAGATTTCGGGCTGGTGTTAAATCAACACCAGAGTTTTTGCAGTGTACCAAGCCTTTCATCTTGTATTCTATCACTCTTTCCATTTCTTTGCAGGAAGGAGACAGCTCAACTCGATCGCGGACCATCGTCATCGTCGATGTCGCGGCTTGCGTTTGTACTGCCGTCATCCTCGGCATTTCGACAGGCGCACTTTTTGTCTAAAAGCAATCCAGTGTAATTTTCGGTCATGATTATGATAAAAATGTTAAATTCTATTAAGCCTATAGCAATGTTGAAGTCACTGACGTATTTTTTTATTATTTGTATTTGGGTTATAATAGGTGGTAGGGTAACAAAATTTTATTTTAGACAGTCAAAGAGTTTTCATTACACACAAAAAACAACATTGCCAATCGCTCTTTGAAGTTTGATGTCACTGAAAAGTGGCTAGTATTACACCTCTTACGATATGATAAGTTTTGTTTGCTATTCTCGTATATGGTATCCTTTGTCCATATTTCGACATTCATTTTCAAAGGCCAGAATGATAGAATGATATGAATAGCAATTGTAATTATAATTACATCGAGGGGTTTACTTTGGTATAATTATTTTCAAGGAACTTTCCCGCATGTTAACTAATAATTAATTTCTTTAACCTTTTTCACTTTTTGTAGCCAATTTGAAATAGAATTTCATACAATATGAATTGAAATCCAGTTGACATTGTAGTTTTTCGTTCTTTTGGGAAATTTCAAAATTTATTGACATCTTTTCTGTTCTATGATGACCAGGGGGTGTAACACAGTTCATTGCACATGGTTCTGCTGACTCGATGATGAAAGTGACTCCAAGCATAGTCGGGGTTAGGCGCGGCCTTTCTCGTTCTCTCCCCCACCCCTCCATCTCTCTTTCCTCCTTTTGTATTCTGTCATTCCTAATTCTAACACTCACTTTTTCTTACTTGTTTTCCTTTTCCATCTGTCACTATCTACCGCTTTCACCTGCATTTGCGATCTTTCCATTATTAAAATGCCGAGTCTACGGAACCCTGTTCACCTGTGTATGTGATCATGTGCGTAGAATATTTAGTGGGTGTTTGTGTATTTCCTTATATATTCCTTATAATCATGATGATACCATTATTATTCAGTCTCTGCATACGACTTTAGTTGACTACAATGCTGTATTATTTATGTTCTATTTACAACATGGCTTATTGAGTATATTTCAATGACTATTCAAAATCACTAATGTTCCCCCCTTTTTTTTCGTTCGCTCGGCATACGAAGACTTTGGTGGAATGTCATTGTTACTTGTGCCTTTATGTGACTCTTCTATTTCGTTTTGTCTTGTGTAATTGTCTTTTTACATAAACCTCTGTGTCCGTCTTCGTAGGCAATTCTACAATAATGATTATTTGGAGGGGTGCACACATTCTAGAAGCATTTGCTTCTTAGTGGATCCCTCTATTTTCTCAGATCTTTATGTTTATGAATACATTGTTTTACTTATGGGAAATATATCATGTATGTATCTACCTCAATTTATATTTTAGTATAAGTTTCATTTGCAATGGTCTTCTAATTATATACGACCATTTTGCTTTTTTTCCATAGAAAATGAAATAAAACAAATTGAAAAAAAAGAAAAGATCAATCGCTTAATAATTGCACTCTTAAAAATGTTGGGCAACATACGGTCCACACAACAATTGGTTAAAACTTTATCCAATTCTGGGTAGTTTTACACCAATAATGTGTGCTTTGGGTGAAAACTACACAGTATTGGTGTAAAACTACCCAGAATTGGATAAAGTTTTAACCAATTGTTGTGTGGACCGTATGTTGCCCAACATTTTTAAGAGTGTGTTTAACACGCATTTGTCTCAAAATACCGTAGAAGCTAAAAGTTACTGTTCATTGATGAATAAAGTATCATTTTTTGCATTTATATCACTTTCTAATATCATTAATACCAACAAACTAGAGGGACGAAAGATAATTATCATGCCCATGATCTAAATTGCTTTATTTCTATTATTTCACATATACTCATTTTTAAGATATGTTATATGTTTAAGTTATGTACCTGTTACTTACATCGAAACTGTACATTAAGTTTTATACTACTGCATGCCCTGCATCGACAGTAATGCGCCATGACCTGGGCCTATCTTAATCTTTATTATGTTTTGTATTGACTTTTGTTTTGTGAATTTCTTTCCTTTCCTTGGTGTGTTATCTTAAGCATCGCGATTGGTCAAAACGCGTCACGATTCACATGTGTGAGGGTGTGTGTGTGCGTGTCCCTAATATTGGGTCAGATGCATAAAAAAGTAGCAATTGCCGGAAAGCAATTGCTTCAAGTGCAAGCAATAACATTGCTAGCCAAGCAAAATTTAATGCCTTAGCAACTGCTTTATTTCGTATTCATAACCCTTTGCTAGTGCTTGAATCCTTATCTTGCCTCCAGCTAGAAAGCAATATAGTACCAAAGTATGACGTCAGCTGCCATGGTGTCATGGCGGGCTGGGCCTAAACCATAGAGTTAATTTATGTTTATATAACTCTATAAACAGAGTCGCCGCTGACGATCGTCTGTACATGAAAAATAGGTTGCAAGCGATCAAATTCCGATCGCAGCCATTTTCTCCTACACACGCTTTTATTCGGTTGGTTCATTTTGTCTAGAACCAGGCCGCAATGACACCATGGTAACTGACGTCATCGCTTCGCATCTTCTTTAATGCGATTCTGAGATATTCGAGCTTAAAACTTCAAAATTGATTCTTTTGCTTTCTTTGGAAAATTGGAGAATGGTGTATCGATTTTGTTCCCTTTGAACTGTGGAACACAATAAGGAATCGTGACATAAAACTTCTTGATTTCCTGATTTAATCTTGTAATTTTCTTCATTTTTGTACACTCCTAGCTTTTGATCAGGTAAATTATGTATGTTTCCGACGTGGGAAGGTTTATCAGGCAAAACTACGTATGCCCTGCGCATTGCAAAGTTTTTCTTTACATGAATTCAATCATAATAAACAAAACATTCTAAAAAATTAATCAAACTTTCACCATAAATACCTACAAAATATAAAAAATTTGCCGAATTCATTTGTCTTCTTTTTGACTATATCAGCTTCCAATCGCACCCCTCTTCGCATGTGAAATATTTTGGTCACTTGAAAAACGGTGTCGTTTTACCAAACGTTTGTTTCCTGTTGGAAAAGATGAGAAGACAGCAAATTGAAGAAGTAAGATAATAGGAGGAAGAATATTGAATCACTACAAACGGTTCTTAAAAAGTCCCTCTCAATGTCAGTATATTGAAAAAATATCAGCTCGCGCTTCACGCTCGTATTGTTTATTAAAATATGCATCTTGTTCATGATTGCTCAGACTGTATAATTTTCAGTTGTAAAAACACAAAATGTAAAAGAAATTTTTATGTCTCATGAGCTACCTTATCTTGTTTGTAAGAATAAGGCTAAGATGTATCAGTCTTTAGGAGGACTGCTCCTTCATGATCGCAAAAAACCCAGTTTTTAGCAGCCATCCCGGGGCGGCTAATTTTGGGTAAATGTGGAAGAAACTATTTTCACTCCGTCGCTGAAGATCTCCCAGTCACAAAAATGTACCCCTTCAATATATTTTCCCCTCAAAACTGAAAGTCTATCGGTGCGCCTGTAAAAAGCCTTAAAAAATATATCGTGAAATCGTTCGAAAATAAATGAAGGTATATCTTGGCGTAAGGTAAAATATAAAATCGCATATTTTCATAATTAAAAGAAAATAATGTACAAACGGCAACAATATCTTATTTTCTCTTCCTTGTTTCAACCAGTTTGCACTTTGAAGTGTTTCTAATGTATATAAATTAATCTTTGACTATCATGTTAGGTTTATTAAGTGGTGTCAAGTATAGAGCTGCTATACTTGAAATTACTTGCTGGCAGTTCAAGTTAGAGCAAAAGACACCAAAAATATAAGCAAACACAACCATGATACTCAGATTGGCATGTATAACATATTAACAACAAGAACAGGGCCAACCTAGGGGTCAGGGGCGACTGCCCCTGTATAATTTTTTAGGAAGTGAAAAAAGAGAAAAAAATGAGGAAGGGGGGAGAAGAAGGAAGGAGAAGAGTGTTAAAAGAGATATCGGAGTGAAATGAATTACTTTTGGGATTCGAACTCACCTCGACTTCCCTGGGGATGTGTGCCCCTCCCTCGAATTTAGGGGGGGGGGGGGTCACTTCGCAGCCCTTACCTTGCCGCGACAAAAATTCCTAACAAATCATGCCCCTAACAAAAACTGTGAACATTATCTACCTGCAACAAAGAAAACACTCGGTGTTAATTTCGTTGTCTCCTCCAAAGTTTTAATCCTCTCATTTGGTCAAAAAGCTATGGAAACCAACATCAGTTTGATTCACGATTGCGACACTAGCTGAATTTGAAATTTGAACCAGGTAAGTTAATTTATATTCATTTCAGTTCTTACCCATTAAAAACATATTCATAATTAACTTAACGCCTTAGCATCTAAAATACGTATTAAAACAATGTTAAACCGCCATAATAGTACTTACTATTCAAATAAAAATGTTCTTTGTGTTGATTTTAATATCACAAAATCTTCCTTGATAAGTTCTATTCAAATGAAAAAAAAATCTCATTTATAGCACTAAAGAAACTATATGTATGTTTCAACGTACCCCTGTCAAATAAATTCACCCCTTTCGAAATTGAGATGTAATGTTTAACCATCGATATAGATTACCGTAAGGCATTAGATCCAGTCCAACACTGCCAATATTAAAAAAAGCATGTCAAAATTTTTTATTTGAGAGCTTGCAAAATGTCTTAAATTATTTTTTTCTTTACTTTCTAGTTTATCATTGTAAATATATTTGTATTATTCTCTTTTTTTTGTATGTTTGTTTTTATCATCAATATTTTTGCTACATTGTTTTATCATTTTATATCTTATCCTATATTATTTTTGTTTTATCTGTATGTTTGTTTGATCATCAATATATATCTTCCTTTGTTTTTTAATGTTCTTATATTAATTTCATCAAGGGACCCCTTTTACAAGGTCTGCTTCTAAGGGGTCCCAAACCTTTCAAGTTATATTCTCTTTGCCAACCTTTGTACTAAATATTTGTATTATATCACTTGATTGGTTTGAAAAAACTTATATCACTTATTATATTTTAATTGTATTTATCAGGGGATGTGGGGTGGTTTTGAAAGCGGGGGAAGAGACGGGGGGGGGGGGGTGTAACAATACATTTTTTAACGTTTCTGTTATTCATTGAAAAATGGGAGATGAATCCCACTAGTCACTTTGATTCTGCGACCTTTGTGTAATTTGGACAAAATAAAATGTCACGAAAAGCGATAAGATTTTCATCAGTTTCATTCATACTTGCGTGGTGATCATATTGAATTCTGGTAATGACCCCCATCCCATGCACGAGATATTGCGAGATATTAAGTTTGCGATCTCAACGATATATAATATAATATAAATTTAATTTGAATCTTACGTTTTGCTTTAAATCTCGAGGGATTTTAATCTGAATCATTTAAGATTAAAAAATGAATCTGTAGGATCTAAATTGAATCTAGAATTCGATTGGTTCCTAACTACAGTCTATCTGGATTGATTTTAAACCCTGAATTTGGAGTAAATAACATTAAATCTCTCTCAAAATATAGTTGAAATATATTCCTATTTACAAATACTTATGTTAAATAGGAACCAATTTGCTTCTAACAATCTTATTTTCAGAAAGTCAAAAAGGGGGCCTAAGCTTTCGATCCTAGCAGAATCTTCGTCGGAGGCAAAATGACAAATATATAAAGTGGAACAACCATAATATAGACCACAAACAAGCTACAGCAACACTAGAAACAAGGAGACAAAAGGGGCATTAGTGAGTAGAGAAGACCAATCAGGTTAATGAAGGGGATGAAAGAAAAGGAGTAGGCAGACACAAAGGGAAGTTAGTGTAAGTAAGGCCAAGAGGGATTAAGATAATGAGGCAGGCAACATCAAACAGGATCTGGAACAAAACAGTGATAGAGGGGTGAATAACTAGAGAATTAGTGAGAGGTGGGTCAAACAGGTTACAAAGAAAGGCATAATAAACTGGTGCATAAGAGTGGGGGGAAAAGGAAAATAATGGGGAACAACTGATAATGTGCAAAAGACATATAAGTATATATGATAAAGCATTAAACAAACTAAGAGAAGAAGGTAAGTGTAAATATGTATCTATAAGTGATATGTATATAAATACATCCAAAAAAGAAATGTATATGAAAAAATATAAATACACATACGGTGTAACTGATATTGTAATCCGCTAGGTGTGACGGGAAAAAAAACATAGGACTATACAGTAGAAAAAACAAACAAACCTGTATATGTGAAAAAGAGGAAGCAAATTCCCTAAAAATGTAAAAGCAAATCTTATTTTCAAATGAAATACGGATGAGTCGATACGCTTTATTCATAAATGCGCATATAGGCTTAAATATACTTTGTACTTTATCAAACTGTTAAACAGAAATTATTCTACATTGTATTAGACAATCAGTTGAAGGGATAATATTCTAAAAAAAAATTAACATGGGTAATTTTCTAATTTAAGAAATAACATTATCTTTTTTTTTTCAGAAAGAGTCTGTGTCATGAAGTATTACTTTGGATACCTGGCCCTAGTGGGCGTGGCCTTGCTGACATGCGCAGTTGCTCAGAATAGTAAGCCAAACAATCACCGATCACTCTTCCCGAATATAGTTTGATTTTTACTTTTCCAATGCTTGGTTTGATTTATTTCTTATTTTGTTCTAATAAACTTATTCAAATATTCGGATTCATGAGAGGCGACTATTCCTACAACCGACGCATCTTTTTTTTAAATAAAAATTTGGAACTAGGATCTTATGGACTAAATACCGCAGAGACATGGATATTAAAATTTGTTGTTTATCATTAAATTATATAGGTTTATATACTTTTTACTTGAGTATTCTACTGCGCCTTGTAAAATGATTGTTATTAATGAAACCGATGTGTTTTAAGTTTCATTGTTTTGTTCATTCGTTTTCATGATTTTGGCTATCCCCCCCCCCCCCCCCCCCAGCTGGTGATTATGCTCGTTTGAGAAATTCCCTGTTTAGAGATTACAACAAAGAGCTTCTGCCTAGAATTGACACAGAGAACGATGTTGGTATGGGGATGACATTAATCAAACTGCGTGAACTGGTCAGTACAATTATTGTGAATATAATGATTGGAAATCAAGAGCAATATATATATTTGTTATTGCTATATTTATGTTTTCTTTTGCTTTTTTAAATTTGTAAAAGCTTTGTACAATTCAGCTTATGGTGCGGACAGTCTTGAAACAAAATACCATTATTATCATCATCATCATCATCATCATCATCGTCATCATCATCATCATCGTCGTCGTCATTATTATTATTATAAATTATTAATATCATTTATTACTACTATTATTGTTGTTGTTGATATTGTTACTATTATCATTATACACTGATTAATCATGGAGAATAATATCTCAATATGATAATTGCTGTTGATGGTATAGCTACATAAATTACTGATCACGTGACAGATTATAGCCAACCATTTGATGAGGATCACTATTTCATAGAAATAGATATCAACGAACGTAGAGGGCAGCAACACACGGCATATTTCGTTGGTAAGATTTCACCTAATCATCCTGAAAACTGTGAATTAGATTTATATTGATACACTTAAAAATCATTCTATAGAAACGTTTCATGAATTATACAAAGGATTGTGCATTATATGATTAAAATATTGTCGAAAAGAATATAGCAATGCCATTCGAATAGATTATTGGGCCTATCATTTATCGGAATAATATAGGATGGAGATTAGAAACGTAATAAAATAGTTTGAAAGAACTTGTTTTCTATTTATTTTCAAACAGGATATTTTCAAGGGTACCGTTGATGTGAACGCCTGGCTGGATATGGTACGTAGCTTTACATCGGGGGAGCGTTTCATCAACATTTTTGTCCGACAAGTTGTCAGATCTGGGCCCCGTCTTACAAAGAGTTACAATTGATCCGATCAATCGTAACTCAATGGAAATCCATCAGTGTCATAATTTTTTTCTACGAAAAATTTGCACAAGGTCCTATGTATGCAAAAAGAAGCACAGTGAATTTTCTAGAAAACAATGAATGCATGAATATATATTATAGTTAGAAAATATTTTGAACAAACATGCATAATAAATGTTGACGTTGCTGGCCGTCCATAGTTGCGATTGTAAGACGGGGCCCTGACATCTTTCCTAGATTTTGATTGGCTGATAAGCAATGTTACTATGGTAACTGTCGGATAAAATGGGACTTGTCTGATAAAACGTCTGACAAGTCCTTTCATGAAACGCTCCCCTGGATATCGCATCGGGTCGGACAATCGCGTAACCCGACCATTTTAGAAGAGGCCTGGGCCCCCTAAATGGCCGAAAGATCTGGGGAGCGTTCCATCAACATTTTCGTCCGACAGGTTATCAGATCTGACAATCTTTCTTTATTCTGATTGGCCAGAAGCACTGTTACTATGGTAACTGTTGGATAATTTAGGACTTGTCGGATAAAACGTCTGACAAGTCCTTTCATGAAACGCTCCCAAGTTCTAGATTACCCGCTCTTTTGTATATTTTGACTGATAATTTTCACAAAGCTTCGGGTAGACCGGACGTGATATTAACCCGATGTAATGGAATAAGCCCTAGGATAATTATGAAGCGAGACTATAATTCTGTCAGGTTTATAGTAATTTGCAGGGGCGTCCATCCATTTTTCAGATTGGGGGGGGGGGGCGAAATCATTAACGTTCCAAAGGCGCTCGATCGTACAAAACACCCACACACACACACACACATACATATATATATATATATATATATTATATATATATACACACACACACACACACACGCACATATATATATATACACTCTTAAAAACGTTGGGCAACATACGGTCCACACAACAATTGGTTAAAACTTTATCAAATTCTGAGTAGCTTTAAACCAATAATGTGTGCTTTTGGTGAAAACTACACAGTATTGGTTGAAAACTACCCAGAGTTGGATAATGTTTTAACCAATTGTTGTGTGGACCGTATGTTGCCCAACGTTTTTAAGAGTGTATATATATATGTATATATCTATATATTTGTATGACTCATGAGACACAGACACGTATCTCACTACACAGATAGTACGAGTGCCGAGAGTGAGCTCAAATTTCTTTATATTCTGAGCTGAAAACTTGATATTCTAAGCATTTGTGGTACCAATGATTAAGATTTGTATCTAAAAGAGAATAGATGCGAGCGCGAAGCGCGAGCTGAAAATTTTGATATTTCGATCTGAAAAAATGACAGTTTACTGGACGTTTTTGATAAAGAACAAGCTATATATCCAAGAAAAGATGATTGCAAATTGAAGCAGTTCTTTTGAGGCTTAGAACTGAAAATGGGACATTTACATTCACCAATTTAATCATGAAAAGTATGGGTTTTTGCTACAGAAATGATGCGAGCGCGAAGCGCGAGCTGAAAATTTTTATATTCCAATCTGAAAAGCGGACATTTTGAGCACGATTTTAAATAAAGAACGAGTTGTGTATCTCAATCTCGCTTGCTGAACATTACAATCTTGTTTTTTTTTAATGCATATCCGGAATTATTGGGGGGGCAAAATGATATGTTTGCCCCCCCAATATTTTCATTGGTGGGGCGATCGCCCCCCCCCTGCCCCCCCCCCCCAGGATCGACGCCTCTGGTAATTTGGGATACAATCATTTAGTCTATCTCTCAGACAAGCAATGATATATGGAAACTTAACATTTGAGATCATAAATATCGCTCTATCCAATAGTTTGCTGCACTTTAATTTGAGTGCACCAATATATAGTTTCCGCAATGCAGCCTCTACGCATATGGGCGCTTTCTGGAACGTTGAAAATGTATTGAAAATCTTTGGCAAATCACAATGAACAGGCTAAAGGTTTTTCTGTTAACCGGCACAGGGAGAACAGATCGTCTTAAGATTCGGAGCTGACGAAAAAATGCAAATATATCGTTTGTTCACTGCACTCTAAGAATACTGAGTAAAATTTTACCCAATATTGGGCAAAAAGGGAACATGCATGTTTGCTGGGTATATCTTTTTACCCCATATTGGGCTATTTCAACGCAACATTGCGTAAAATTTACAAAATCTTTTTACCCAACCAACATGCATGTTCCCATTTTACCCAATATTGGGTAAACCTATTTTTTTTAGAGAGTGCTGTTTTGATTCACCGATTTTCGACAAAGGTTGCTTTGTTTTGAAGGAATTCTCAACGTTCCAGAAAGCGTCTGCTTAGTGGTTGCGAAAAGTCCCTATATACAGGTCTACAACGTCACAAAGACATTGACTCGTATTCTGAAGTCAGGTAAACCATGGTCTAACTCTGTGCTAAAATTATGGGAAGCCAAAAGTGTCAAAATTTGTATTAAGTTGTACGTTTCTTATATTTACTGCGCTCTTTCCTGATTCATCAGTGGTGAAGACGATCATCTATACTTCTTAGACAATAATATTGTGAATAATTTGAGAGCCAAACGAGCTGAAATATGATATCTCTACTGTTAGTGATTTATGTAACAATTGGCTTTCCATACTTAAACCACAACTTTAAACCAGATAATTGTCTAGGAAGTATAAATAGATGATTGTCTTCACCATCGATGAATCAAGAAAGAGCACAGTAAACATAAGAAACATATACAACTTAATAAAAATATTGACACTTTTGGCTTCCCATAATTTTAGCACAGAGTTAGACCATGGTCTACGTTCAACCTGACTTCAGAATACGGGCCAATTAAGGACAATAGTGAACATGGCGAATTGTAGACGTGATCACTTTTAATAATTTAGGTAATATCAATAAAGGATTATTAATCTGTGTGGTTAATCGGTTTAATCACTTCATACAGGGTTGGAATGATCCGAGATTATCATGGAATCCCGCAGATTTTGGAAACATCACCGAGTTTCATATCCGACCATCTGAGATATGGGTACCTGACATATCGCTTTACAGGTACCCTTAAGTTTAATCTTATTCTCTTTCCTTTTCTCACCAAATCCCATTCATAAAAGGTGTTTTCAGCATATTCAATTTTCAAGATCCGCAGATAAAGCGTGTTCCTTATTATTTTCGCGGTGTAAATATTTTCTATAACCATAGTCATACGCATATTTATTCCTGGGGCAACATGCATAATATTTTTTTTTTAAAGAAACTCAAAAGTGAGCGAGCGAAGCGACCGAGATTGTCATTGGGACACTTTTGCATTTTCTAAAGAAAAATTGAAGGATTTTGTGCACACTTGATAAATTTGTGAAAATTTTCAGTAAAAAAAGTTTCCGAATTCTGGAAACCCGCGGCCACGTCTATAACCCCCTTCAAACCAATATTTTGAGATAGAGCAAATCTGTTCCTTATGCTACAGCCACCACATAATTATGGAACACGGCTCCAGACCTATAAATCTTATATCGATCGGTTTGAAGGCGGTTTCGTTGGTGTGACTGTAGCATGCAAGGAATCTTCATCACCGGCGAATGAGAGGGGGGTCGGGAGGGGGAGGGACTTGAAGGATTGTGTTTGGCAAGGAGAAAAGTTATACCCCTTTCACACTGAACCCAATTATGCGGATAATATCCGCATAATTTGGTTGTAAAATCGGAGCAGGACCAGAGTTATCCGCATTATTTCGATGCTGCAATTATCCGCATAATAGCAGCATCGGGACCAGATTTTGGCTTTGTGCACGCATTTCCAAAGTAATGCGGATAATTGCCATGGTGCGGTCACAAAAGGTCACCCTTTTCCAACACAACCCAATCTTCTTCTTCTGTATCCTTCCTCCGCTGTATCGGAGATCCGCAGTTTAATACTGCATTAACATTAGCGTTACATATTTTGATGTGAGAGTAAGGTAGATCGAGAGAGGTGAATCTTATGCAAGAAATTTAAGACAAGTAGGTTGAGGTCGTTTCTGGAGGAATCTGCTAATTCGACGTCAGGAAGAAACAGGACGGAAGCGGTAAATTGTTGAGGTTCTTGATCATTGAAATGCACAGAAAAATACTGCAGTTCCTCGTCTTCTTTTATTAAGTTTAGAAGGGTTTTCCTGTGTGTGCTAAATGCTGGGCATTCTCCAACAAAATGTACAACACTTTCCAGTTCGGAGTGGCAGAACTTGCAGAACTTGCAGAACTCGCAGAACTTGCAGGACTAATCGGAGGGGGTGTGTGCAGTTGCCATGACAATAAAATCCGCCTTTTTCAGGGGAGCGTTTCATGAAAGGACTTGTCGGACGTTTTATCCGACAAGTCCCACTTTATCGGACAGTTACCATAGTAACAGTACCTCTCAGCCAATCAACATCAGAGAAAGATGTCAGATCTGACAATTTGTCGGATGAAAATGTTGATGAAACACTCCCCTGGTCGCGCGCTCGTAAAAAATAGTGAGGATTTTTTTCGGAGTTTGTGAATGCAATTTTTGTTGAATTAAAGGCGGATAATTGGAGGATGGGTTTGTGAAAGGGGTATTAAAAAGGGAACAAAAAACGTTTAAAGTATACATCCAAAGAAAATTCACGAAAGTGATAATTATAGACAAATTATATATGAATGGAAAGGTCTTGTCTTTTTATACACAAATATGTCACTAAAAAGTCTTATTGATGTCGTGGAAATGCAAGAAATGAAATTATTAGAGACCCTTCTCAGCCCCCCAGCCGCCCCCAGACCGACAGTTCACGCAGTGAAAGCAGTCGAGAATAATGACGTCACACAATCATCGAGCTCATTATCCCTCTGTGCATAATACACTGAATCACCTTACTGACCTCTTCAATATCTTCCGAATTTACCGTTTTCTTCATGTAATGTGACATCCGAATTCTGTTTTCGACAACTTCAGACTATAAGGGAACCAGAACTGTGTTATTTTGCCCGTTTTTTATTGAATTGTGAACTGGAAAGATCGATTTTGTCCACTCGACAGTCTTCGTTGTGTTGCTCTACTAACTATTGAAAAACTCCAAGCTGCACGGTCCCATTCACTTGCTCCCGATGCATGTTGCAGGCTACGCTGTTTGATCCAGTCAAAAGTCAAGGTAAGCATGTTTGGAAACTGTACTTGTTCTGACGATGCATTCAGGTCAGATGACAGATACAGATCTGATATAAGTTTAGAATCATGCATTTTGGCATAACTACTATTAAAATTAAAAAGTTTTTATTTTAGAAATAATGTTTTTGCACAATTCCACCCAAGGGTTCATTACATGCCGCCACGCACAGAAAAATCAAGCCATAGAAGTCGTGTGTTGTGGACCCAAGAAGTGAGATCCCAGACGCCTCCAGGCTAAGCACGCGCGACCCACTAGTTAGAAATCCACTGCCAAACGCGGTTCGTGGTGCGAGGTTAGTATACTTAATACGTGTGAGTGGCACAATTCCAGCAGATTTTTTCTACAGATTTCTAAAACTGGTCAGGACTCAGGCAGGCGATTAAATTATTTAGGAGCACTGAGTGGTATGGACCATGGCTGAAAATCTGCTGTTTCAGAGGAATGTTTAAGTTTTTATTATACACAGAATTATATCACCATGATGCCGATGTCATGAAGCCAGACAAATTTTCAGCAGTGATTACCCTGATTCCTGGCCAAAATCACTCACACGTATTGCGAGGTTAGTATTAGTATACTACTAGTACGTATTGCGAGGTTAGTATTAGTATACTAACCACGAACCGCGTTTGGCAGTGGATTTCTAACTAGTGGGTCGCGCGTGCTGGGATCTCACTTCTTGGGTCCACGACTTCTATGGCTTGAATTTTCTGTGCGCGCCGGCATGTAATGAACCCTTGGGTGGGCCAAAATTAGAGTCTGGTGTTTCTTTCTGATTAGAGTGTTGCTGCATATATGTATGCGTAATGCCTTCAACAATGAAGATAAATGCAATCTTTGTAATGACACAGAGACTCAGAGAGCACCGTACCTCAAGTGATGTTCGTGTAGTCTCCACTTCACTACTGGAGTACTGCTACAGCCTACACTACGCTACACACCTACCCGGGTAGGTGTGGCGTACATGTACGGTAGTGTAGCGGTAGTGAAGTGGAGTGGGGCCTACACAAACATCACTTGAGGTAGAGCACCAGTGTTCTGAGTGGAACTTTTCAGGTGTCTAAACCTACTATCATTTGTTGTTGACCGGGAATTACATGCCACCGCACGTTATCAATCATCACGATAATTAAATTCATACTTTGATTTGATTATTTAAACTATTTCTTTTTTTCTCTCTTCTACACACAGATCTACACACTTGCTGACTCTGGTGACTTCTGGTCTCTGCTTGCTACCTCAATCAGGGAGATTCCATCATGTCCTTTTACTATGATTTGGGTATAGCCATTTCTTTCTTCACTCTTTCCAGGACCTACGGTTTGCAAGTCGTGGACTGATAATGATACAAAAGAAAATTTTTCTTTATCAATCTTGGAAACAATTTTGAGCACAGTTTTGGAGAGAACTAAGAAATTTGACTTGGACAGGAATACAGCTTGTCAAAAATAATAACACACAATTTAAACGAAAGAACAATTTTAATGTTACTAGGGTATTTTGCGAGAAATGTTATACTCAATCACACGTCCCAAATCAAGGGTAAGTCCTTTGATTAAACATGTAGTTGAATTGCGATTGCAACTCGACCTTATTACGCTTGAATTTGAATTTAAGACTTACGCTTGATTTGCAATTGAACATAAGTTTCTTGCAGTGCCCCATAATTATGTTTTGTTATCAGATATTTAACTTGCTGATTTTTCTCGAAAGGTATAATATATTTGTCCTTTTAAACGGTATTTGAATATGGGTACGCCTTTTATTTGTTTTCCACAATATTTATTGCATGTATGAACAGAAGTGAAATATTTATTGTGAAGCACTGTGAATGTTGTGTGATGGTTCATCGTTTTTGTTATAAGACTGAAAGCCTGGTGGATGTGAGGAAGTGGCCTGGATGAAAGAAAAGTGAGCATGTGTCCAATTACTGATTTGCATATTCTAAGACAATTTTGTTTCTGGATAAATTTTGCTATGCATTTCCTACATTAAGAGTAAAGGAGAAGTCCACGCAATCAAAAATTCATTTGAATTTAAAGAAAAATAACAAGATATTGCAGGAAATTTCATAAAAACTTTGATTCAAATTTATATAATTACTATTTTAACAGTTCCGTAAATATAACCTATTGTGATCAGATGAAGAGTTTCCTATATCGTCAAATCTGCAAAGAATAAAAAACAAAATGCCACAAAAAATAGAAACGAATGTGATGTGAGTGACAACTCTAATTTGCATATCATTGTTTTGTGTATATGACTGTTTTGAGTAAAAACAACAAGGGAAATTACTCTATTCAAATAATTTTTAGTTGATGTGGACTTGACTTTTAACTCTACCCCTCCCATCCCAAATAAGAGTAGAAATAATCTAATCAAGAACTTGAAAATCAAAAGCAGCAATTAAGAAGCAAGATTTGATAAATACAGGTCTGAATAGAATTTCACAAGAAAATAAAAAGAGAAAAAAAAGATGGGTAGGGACGGGGAAGGAATAAAAAAAAAAATACCCAGAAAAAAAATCCGAGTTAACGTTTCGAACCAGGGTCCTCGCACATGACAAAACAATGGCCAACGCATTTGGCCACAGACCATCGCCCTAACTGAGAGGCATTTTTAAGATATATGAAAGAAAGTCCGCTCGCCGCTGTTTCCTAATAATGCTTCGGCAATTCAACTGCAATTTCAGTCATTTCGCGATGGATATTGCCGTGTTTTTTTTGTGGTTCCTGACTTTGCTACTTAATGAAATTTCATAATTTTTGTTCAGTCATAAAGAAGAATGTCTATGCTTTATATTGACTATAACATTAATGTGACGCAAGTGTGATTTCTACGTGAAAATATGCTTTGTTTATTCACATATATTTCTTGAAAAAAAAAAAAAAATCTAAGCTAAATATCGGTTACCAAAATACGTTAAATGTGCACTTTTTTCACTGTTCAGTAAATTCAAACTTTTATCTATAAGACCAATCTTAAGAGGAATAAACAATTCTAAGAGCAAAAAACGCTGATTGGAAAGATCGTCTCAAATGGGCTGCGAGTGTCAGCTCAGCTGCTCACTGCTCATTGTGTGACGTCACTCAGCTGGAGCTCGCAAGAGGACCGGTGGAAGGCAGAAATATGGCATGAAAATAAATCATTTTTGAGAGCTGATTTCTGCAATCTCTGATCACTATTTTGAAAAGTGAAGTTATATATCTGATTAGTAATACTTCCCCTTTACAATGATGACCACATAAAGTCATTATAAAATACTTTTGATTCTTTGGATGTATACTTTAAAGCAAATTTCTTAGCTAAAGTATGCGCTCTAATGATTTACGTCAACTATTATTCATAAAATTTTACAGGAAACAGGATATGATAAAAACTTTGATATAGTGACAATCTTTTGTTGATACGCATATAGCTATTCATGTATTTTTTTGTGATTTTTTCCTTATTCATCTATTAGACAATAAATTCATTCATTTATTGTTTTAATGATGTTCATCTTGAGATCTGTCTTATATACTTCGTTCTATACAGCGACTCACCGCTGAATGGCTTAGTGACAGAAGCTTCTGCTGTTGTATACGATATGGGCGGGATATTCTACTTTCCTCCCTTGCAGCTGGAATCGACTTGTACTATGGATTTGAAAGACTACCCCTACGATCAACATGTAAACCAAATTCATTATGTTTGGACCCTGTTTCACAAACTTAGGTGCACACACATGCTGATGTCAATGTTGATTGACATTATACTAAATGATAATGTTTAAGATTGGTTTTATATAAAGGGGGCGATTTTATTCAGTGAGAAAAAAGGGAAGGAGGCGATTTAAAAAATCCGTGAGAAAAAAGAAGAATGAGCCTAAAAGAGCCAAAAATAGAAGATATCGAAAAGAGAAGTCTGGGTCAAGGACATTCACCATATTTTTGTATTGAGAATAAACATCATCCATCGGTCGTCAAAATCCAAGGTGCTGCCCATGCATTTGCGTTATGCGCCAACAAAGTTGAGGCGGCATAGCACGGCATGTGTGAAAAAAAAAAAATTCTTAAAAAGTCCTGAGCGAGCGGACAAAAATTTTGACCCTTTTAAAATGAAAATCTATTTTTGTGATACATTTCAATGACATACCAATATGATGTGGAAGAGGTTCATCGTGGTGAAGGATTGAGTAGAAGAAATAACCAGTTGTCTCACGATGTATCAAACCAAATTAATACTCAGAAAGTATATTAGGCCTATACCTTTTTCCTTTCGGTTTTTGTTTTTCCTTTTTTTTCTTCTATATTTTCTTGGTCGAGGAGTTCATCAAGTTATTTTTTGTGGGGGGGGGGGGGGGTGGCTCCAAAGCCCCACCCCATCTAAACGCCAGGGGTTCCGCCCCTGATTTGTAAGGACGCGGAACTGTAATTCATTCGATAAGATATCATGTATTTTGCCTATAAAGACATATAGCGATACATTACGATATAATTTTATATCATGTCAAGACAACTAAAAAAAAGGGCGTGCTTCTCTTTTAATTGCTACTATAGGAATGCAGAATGAAGTTCGGATCATGGTCCTATTTAAACACTACAATAACCGTTTATCCGATAGAGGACACCATCGACTTGTCAGAGACTACTCCGAATGAGCATCCGATCTGGGAGATCGTCGACTCAAAGGTCACGCGTGAGGCGTATACCTACCGGTGCTGTCCTGGTGAGTTTTACGACAGTGTTACGTTCTCCGTATTGGTACGTCGACGAGAGACACACGGCCGTATCGCCTCCTCTGTCATCACGACATGGCTCATCCTCGTCGTCTTCCTGATCGGACCGTCGTCGGCTGGGAAACGGATCATATTCGCAGGGCTCATCTTTGTCGCATTGGTGGTGCTCTCTGCAGCTGTTAGTGCCGAGGTTCCCGCCTATTCGATGACCAGGCTTGGTCGGTTCATCATCGGCGGAATGCTCATCGTCGCTCTCGTCAGTATTTACAATGGCCTCATCTACCGCTGCTACCCCAGGGAGAAGCCAGGGCAGCTTACTGTAAGGAAAAAAAAAACAATTTATTAATATCTCAACCTTCTCCTAACTAACAGCAGTTACTTTGGTATCTATGCATAATGAAAATGCAAAAAATTAATATGGGTTCATGTGATTATTTTTTTTCTACGGGACTTCAAAGTCGCCGTATTTGAATGATATAAAATGTTGCGCAATCAAGAGAAGTATGTCTCTCTTAGACCTCACGAATTCACCAAATGAGTTTATATCATCTTTACTCTGTAGATATCGCATCAGACTTCATTTTTTCAGGATATGTAACTAAGTAGATACCAAAGTAAGATTTTTATTTATTTATTTATTTCAATATATTTAACCAGGGTAGCCCACTCAGCAATAAACTGGTCTCCCGTGGGGCCCTGGAATACATGATAAAAACAAGTATAAAAACATTTAAATACATATGAAATATACACAGAAATATTCTAAATAACTTAATAATATCATAACAGAAAACAGAGTAGCAAGCATACGGCATCCTTAAAAACATGATACTAATTAACAAATTACATACAAAGCAATGTACATGTATATAGATAAAATAAATTAGATAGACATAGAAAAGTTGATTTCAAATTAAAAGGCAAAAATAAAATTTAAAATTTAAAAAGATGCACTTTCAGTTTCTGTTTAAAGATTGATAGAGATTTTGACTGTTTCAAATTAAATGGCAAGTTGTTCCAAAGTAAAATCGCTGAGTAAGATAAAGAGTGTTTAAAAATTTCGGTATGAGTTTTTGGGGTGATCAAATTATCTTTTGCTGCATATCTAGTGTTAAAACAATGAGAATCACTTGCAAAAGTAAACACATTACGATAGAATTCCGATGACAGACCATTGATACATCTATACATAAAAATACACTTGAAATAGGTAACGCGATCGTTGAAGGGGAGCCATTGGAGTTCACGAAACATTTCTTTTGAGGGGGTATAAAAATTACATTTTAGGATTAATCTAGCCGCTCTTTTTTGAAGTTTGATTATACGATCTGTGTGCATATTGAAACGCAACCCCCAGATTTCACAGCAATAATCAAGGTGTGATTGGACTAAACATAGGTATAGAGTCTTGAGGGTATTTTGGTCAACATAAGGCCTAACCCTTCTTAGCATACTTAGGCTGGCATACACCTTTTTACATACATTATTAACTTGGTATGACCAAGATAGGTGTTGATCAATTATGACTCCAAGACATTTTATCGTTGTACACCGTTCTATAATTTCTCCATTAAATTTGATAATTACATTTTCCATAGAAATATTAGATAGCTTTTGGGGTGTCCCTATTAACATAAACTTTGTTTTATCCGTGTTAAGTTTTAGTTTATTTACGTTTAACCATTCTTTTAAGGAACTCATATCATCTTGAAGCTTATATTGAATATCTTGTGCAGACGTACTGTGAACATATAATGTGGTGTCGTCTGCGTACATGGTAATACTACAATATTTCAGGGTATGAACCAAATCGTCGATGTATATTAAGAAAAGGAGCGGCCCAAGGACGGACCCTTGTGGTACTCCTAGCGAAACAGATTGCTCATCTGAGAGAGTGCCTCGTACAGCTACTCTTTGGGTTCTATCATTGAGATAAGAATTAAACTAATATCTTTTAATTGGCAAAACCTTGTCTATTTGGAGTCAGCAGCGGCCTCATTTGACAGGAATGGTGCATAAAATTCCAAAATACAAATCTTTAAAAGACGTGAATCTACTCAAAAATAAAAAAAGTTTATTTTAAGCTGCACTTTATTCAAAATCCATGTCATTTTCATTAAATTCGGCAAAATTGTAGAGGAATGCATTGCAAAGGTGTAGGAAAGTTAAAAATATGGGGTCCATGTGCTCGTTTTTAAAATATCAGTGTCCAAAGTGTTGCGAGTTGGCTTGGAACAGCCCAAAATACGCCGAAAACGTGCAAAAGTCTTATAATACCGTCCAAACTGTCTAAAATACGAATGGTTCCGTAGTTTTGCTCCCAAACATTCAAAATCCATGTCTATTTCCTCATACTCTTCATATTTGTAGAGGAATACATTTTGAAGACGTTAAAACATTAAAAATATGGGGTCCATGTGCTCGTTTTCAAATTATAGTTGGCTTGAAACAGCCCAAAAATGCGCTGATAACAAGCAAAATACCGTCTAAAAAGCAAAATAATGGTTCAGTAGTCTTGCTCCCAAACATTGAAAATTCATGTAATTTTGCGCATAGATACTTAAGCACCTGTATATTCCAAATATGCAAAAATTAACATGGGTCCATGTGCTTGATTTTTTTCTATAGAGCTTCAAAGTTCACCCAAATGGATGTTCGTAAGAATTGAGCATTCAAAAGAATTTGGCATTTTTAGACCTCACAAGATCACAGCAATGGGTTTAAAGCTCTATTACTCAGTCAAATTCCATGAAAGTTTCATCAAATTTTGTAATATAATTAATAAGTGTATCCTTAAGATGGATAATGTATTTATATTGCTATTAATTGTTTGCTCTTTTAAGTCTAGCAGCACTCTCAGTTCCTAGAAATTGCGCGAAAGATAACAAAAGCTCAAAAATGTGAAATTTCAATAACAAACTTGAGAAGTACAAGAAATTATGCACTTTATTCAAAATCCATGTCATTTTCACCAAACTTTGCAAAGTTGTAGAGAAAGGTATACCTAAGAGGTGCAAACATAAAAAAATATGGGTTCAATGCTCGTTTTCAATCTATCAGCACTTTTATTAGAGCAAATGTGCTTTTTAAAACAACCCAAAAAGCACAAAAAGCTTTGTATAAATATGTTTGTGAGAAAAAATTCCAAACCACTCTACCATTCAATTCAAACTCGGGGTTATATTCGTTATACTTTGCAGCACTACAGAGTAAGTATTTTGAAATTGTAGAAGAATTTGAAGAAGAAAAAGGTCCATATGGAATAATTCCAGTTTGTTAGCTTCATAAAAAACACATCGGATTTGCAGTTAGTGCACATAAGGAGAAATATCAGCTCATACCAAAAGCTGATTAATCACCTGTTCATCCATTGTGACGTCAGCGCGCGGAGTGTAACATATGCGCAGATCACAATGCGCACAAACATAACTGTGGATCGTCCTTAATATACTATTATATAACTCAAACGAAGATTCTTGCCATCTGATTGGTTGAAAGGTGTTCAATATTTGGTCCATTGTTTACTCCGTGCATTTTGTAATTTTCCATTGCACGGTGACCATGCATTTTTTATTTTTCCATTGCACGGTACGCGCGCTAGCGCTCCCTCAGTATAATCATGTGTATGTCTACTTACCTTAGGGTGTATGTGTGTGTGTGTGTGTTTGCGCGCATGAAGTTAGCGCAGATCAAACTGACTGTGCGCGCTCGACTCAGATCCATGAAGCAATGCGCGTCACAAACATGAAAGCAAAGGGCTGATGAGCTGTCGATACATGGTGTAATCCACCGACTAGCAATTATCAGAGAAAAGGAGTTGCTGGAAATAGGCCAACCTAATCTTTATCTTTTTTATTCCTTTTTTACATTTTTAAAAAAACTTTGTAACTTATATGAGTTATATAAAACAAATAATGAATGTAAATATTTGTGCAATGGAAAGAATATTTACATTCGATGAAAGATTAAAAGTTCCATCCAACTCGGCTAACGCCTCGTTGAATGGAACTTTACATCTTTCATCTCATGAAAATATTCTTCCCATTGCACGCATACACATTCATTATTTGTATATTATACAACACATGGATAGATCCTTGACAGCTGATTGGATGTTATATAACTCAAACGAAGATTCTTGCCATCTGATTGGTTGAAAGGTGTTCAATATTTGGTCCATTATACTGCGTGCATTTTGTAATTTTCCATTGCACGGTGACCATGCATTTTTTATTTTTCCATTGCACGGTACGCGCGCTAGCGCTCCCTCAGTATAATCATGTGTATGTCTACTTACCTTTTTGTGTATGTGTGTGTGTGTGTGTTTGCGCGCATGAAGTTAGCGCAGATCAAACTGACTGTGCGCGCTCGACTCAGATCATGAAGCAATGCGCGTCACAAACATGAAAGCAAAGGGCTGATGAGCTGTCGATACATGGTGTAATCCACCGACTAGCAATTATCAGAGAAAAGGAGTTGCTGGAAATAGGCCAACCTAATCTTTATCTTTTTTATTCCTTTTTTACATTTTTAAAAACTTTGTAACTTATATGAGTTATATAAAACAAATAATGAATGTAAATATTTGTGCAATGGAAAGAATATTTACATTCGATGAAAGATTAAAAGTTCCATTCAACTCGGCTAACGCCTCGTTGAATGGAACTTTACATCTTTCATCTCATGAAAATATTCTTCCCATTGCACGCATACACATTCATTATTTGTATAAAAGCGTGTCACATGACATTCAGAGGAATCAGCTATAGCACGCTAAGATATGCTAGCCGTGCTATAGTCGACTATTGCACGCTCGTGCTATAGTCGACTATAGCACGCAGAAGTAAATGAGCCAGCGCTGCAAGATCCCTGGGCACACTGAACCCATGGACATGCCCCGTACACGTTAAGTGAATTAGCGGTATAAGCGCATAATTATATACGTAATCACGTCTTCGTATCTCTGACCGATGTACGTAGCACTGCGCTTACACGTTGCTAAGCTGAACACAATGCGCGTACGTACGTTGCTAAGCTGATTATTCCCAGGGTACGGCTGCTTACCTTCTGGATTTCCTTCTTGATTTTATGGAATTCTTTAACAAATTGGACTTCATGGATCTATGACTTTATGGATCTATGTTGAAAGTACACTTGACTCTCCTGGGATTACTGGAGTAAATCTACTCGACGCTCAAAAGACAACATTGTAAGCAAAATAAGACCTAACGCGCATTAGTCATAGACTAGACCTATAGATCTAGCCTATCTCGATCTAGTCGAAACTGTAAGCTATCGGTGTTGTATAAAACAAATATTCAATGTTGTATTCGTGCGTTGTTCCGAATATTACATTCGTTGCAAGTTGAAACAGTCTATTCAACTCCGCTTCGCGTCGTTGAATAGACTGTTTCAATTTGCACACTCATGCAATATTCGGAACGATCGCACTCATCAACATTGAATATTTGTATAATAATAAACAAATATATCAGGCTTTGAGAAAGTATAGTGGAATTATTTATCCAAGGTTGGTCTGGCAATTACTATTTTTCCCAGGGAGAGAGAGCGCGCGCTGGCCGGTGCGCCCGAGAGTTTAGCTAGATATCCAGTTTTGTGAAATAATGACGTCAGAATATTGGTATATCCAAAATTATATTTTGGATCAAAAATTTGTAAGCTCAGCGCATAGATTTTGGTTCTGAATTATTAAAAGTAGGATATAAAACAAATATATCAGGCGTTTCATTTGAAAGCATAGTGGGAATTATTAATACTCGGTTGGACTGGCAAAACTATTATTTTTCCCTCGGGGCTTCGCCCCTCGGGAAAAATAGTAATTGCCAGACCAACCTTGGATAAATAATTCCACTATACTTTCTCAAAGCCTGATATATTTGTTTACTAAACTAACTCAAAGCCTGGTATATTTGGAAACAATTGTGTTCCAAAATTCTAGATTTCAATCGAAAACTTCATCTTTGATTATGAGAAATCTATGTACCGTCTAAATGACAGAAACTCTAACCTTGAACGCTACTCACCTATGGTCTCATGTGGTCTAACAAGCTTCTCATCTTGTATTCTATCCCTTTGGTCATTTCTTTGCAGGAAGGGGACGGTTCAACTCGATCACGGACCATCGTCATCGTCGATGTCGCGGCTTTCGTTTGTACTGCCATCATCCTCGGCATTTCGACAGGCGCCCTCTTTGTCTAAAAGCAATCCAGAGTTCGAGTGTAATTTGCCGGTCATGATCGGAATATGAAATTCTATTATTATGTTGGAATCAGTGACGTAATTGGTAGGGTATCATAATGAAGTAAGGAGTTTTCATTATAAACAACAAATAAATAATTTTCAATCGTTGGTGGAATTTGGATGGTCAATTGGATATTTTATTGGCTGCTATAATTATCTTACTTCTTGCGATATGATGCATTTTGTTTGTGATTCTCGTACTGTATCCTCTGTCCATATTTCGACATTCCATTTTTGAAAGCAAGAATGATAGAATATGAATATCAATCATAATTATAGATACATTGAGGTCTTTTGAGGATCTTTATACTTTGGCATATTTGCAGAGAACTTTCCCGCATGTTAACTATTTCTTATCACGTTATGTAGAAAATTTTGAGATTATCCTACAATAATTATTAAGGATGAAGTCCATGCAAATAACATTGTACTTTGGGAAAATGTTAAATTGGCATCTTTTTTGTTTTATGATAGCCACAATGTATAAGCTAACTGTTCATTGATTAGTAAATTGTAGAATTCTTTTATGCATCATCACTTTTCGCCATCGTAAATCGAATAAACTGAAAGGACTAACTTAATCATTAATTTTGTGAACTTTGTTAGACTGAAATGTATGGAATTCTAAACAGGAATAACTTGTAAATGAGAACTGTGTACGTTTTGTGATATACATGTAGGTGTGTTAAATGTCAAGCCGCATCGCGATTGGTGCAAACATGTCACATGATTCACCTGCGTGAGGGTGTGTATGTGGGAAGGGGGGTGGGTGGGTCGTCTGCGCATGTGTACTCATTCGTTGCTAGTTTCACCTGAATGAACTTGAACATCAGTAGGGTCCTCAGTCAAGCATAATTAAGTCTTTCATCTGAGGGTCTTTGTTGCACTGTGTTTTTGTTCTCCTTGAATGACTTGGTGCACCGCAGTGAATGGTTTTCTGTACGTCAAGTACGTGTACCCTTTTCATCATGGACTGTTCAAAAGAAAGCACTTTCTAAGGGGGAGAATCACTTACAGCTCTAACTGCACTGCCTCCTTTCAACTAAAGAACTTCTCAATGGAGGTTATGCTCATCCGAACATTGGACCTTATATTCAAGATGGAGAAGTATCGCCAACATCACTTCAATATGGTACAGCTAATGTTTAACGCACGATCAAGTATTCTTCAGCTACCCTTCTAGAATTTCGTAATTCCAAGCGAAGTTTGGTCGTTTGTGACATCATTCACTCATAATGTGGCATCCAACGAAGAAAAAGACGGCGAGGAACTCCGGGCGGCTGTAAAAAGAACTCTATAGATAAACATTACTCTATCTGTATTTAGAAAAGGATTTGGAACATAAACCTGTTAAAAAGGATAAAGGGGAAAAGGTTTTAACATTGAAAATAGTTCTAACTTCGCTGCACTTTCCTTCATAAAAATTTGCAACCAGCAATTTTGTTGTCGAGATGAGTCTAGCTATATAGTGTTATCAGCGTTCCCCCCCCCCCCCTTTTTTTATTATTACTCATGACGTAACAATACATTTGACCTCTGCATTTTACTCCGCAAGTCAAAGAACTTCTTTATTGTGACGTAATAGCAAATGCGCGCAGCAGCCGATTCCGCGCACGCGCACGTATGCGCTATACTAGATCTCCATAGAAACACATACGAAACATACCGAAAGTTGGCTGCTGTATAATTTTTTTCAATGGAGACATGAATAAAACACCATAAAACCCATGTTTTAAGACTAAATAAGGCTCAGCTGGTTGGAATTTAAGATCCCACGTTTTCAAGATGTCCAGCCACCTGCATTGGATGTTGGTGGTTTTACCTTTGCTTCTCACTTTTACAGGTAAGATTCGTTTAATATGAGTCCGACAGTCGTAATAAAAATAATGAATGAAAAGTTGCTGCATGTTGTGTTTGCCCGGCGCCGTCCGGGCTGTTGGCCGTAGTGCCCCCAGGCCCAGGGCCCCCACTACCACCGGTCGGCCCTGGCCTTGCTGCATGTCACATATTTGTGTGTGTGTGTGTGTTTTTTTTGTGAAGATTGTTCCTAACTTGTTAGATTTTGATAAAGTTAAAGTCTAAATCAGACCTGACGATATTCTGACTTCAACTTCAAGTTGTTCAAGACGTGATGAAATTTGAAATTTGAAAAAAAAGGATGAAAAAAAGAGTAAAAAACCCTCCTTCCCCGTCAAAGCCAAAGGCAAAGCCAAGGCAAGGGCAAGGGCAAGGCAAAGGCCAACCAACTACCAAGCGGGCAAGGCCCCAGGGCCCAGTGCCGGGGAATAACCTCCTGCAACCTAATAAAGTAACAATAACATAATTAAACATTAGGCCTAGGGCCTAACTTAAGTTAGATCAAAGCTTCACTGTCACTGACTGACTGTTCCGCTGAACAAACTGCCGGAAATTGTCTGTTACTGTTAGTGTACTGTTTGTTACTGTATTGTTAGACAGTAGTGTAACCCAGGCCAGGGAGCTACCGCCCGCGCGGGCGGGAGCTCCCTGGGTTACTGTTAGTGTTATACCCAGTTGTTGTGTGTCCGGACAGGTTGTGTGTCCGGACGATCAATTTTAGGAAGTCATTTGAAGAAATTTACAGGCAAAGTTTCATAAATTTTTAATATTATAGAGAACAAAATCGAAGATGATTACAATTATTGAATTCATATTTTTACTTTTTAGGGTAATCCAAAGACAAAAAAAGAAGGCTTCAAAAATTTAAAGTGTCCGGACACCCGACCCCCCATCCTACTGTACGGTACTTAGAGTTAGACAGTGTTACTGTTAGTGTTATACCCAGTTGTTGTGTGTCCGGACGATCAGTTTTAGAAAGTCATTTGGAAAAATTTACAAGCGGAGCTTCATCAATTTTTAGTGCAAAATGTAAGGAAATATTATAGAGAACAAAATGGAAGATGATTACAACTAGGAATCATTTTTAGTGTAATCCAAAGACAAAAAAGAAGGCTTCAAAAATATAAAGTGTCCGGACACCCCATCCCCCCATCCTACATAACGTTAGATCTAACGTTACTCGTTAGGCTATTCCTTCCCTAAAGTTCAAGCCAAAGGCCTAAATAGGATAGCCTAGATCTAACGTACAAAGTCTGACGTTAGAATTAGATCCAGGGCCTAGCCCTAACCCAGAAAAAACGAAAAGTTCTCTCCTTTTACCCCAGTCTCGATCGGCCATTTTGTTACAATTCATAACAAGAATGGCCGATCGAGACGGAGGTAGAAGGAGAGAACTTTTCGTTTTTTGAGGTTCCAGTCTGTGCCCAGATGTCAGGAAACTGCCACTCGTTAGACCTTCATCCATATAATCGTGGTAAGTGCATAATTTATGTTTTCACAATTCATTTGGAGAAATATTTAGACCATAATTCACCCTAGTCCCGTGAGTATGGTAAAATACACGGTAAGCCCCTGGGCCCCGGCCCGCTGCGCGGGCCGGAGCTTCCTGGGTTACCTAGCCCTAGAACTTAGTCTTAGAAGTAATGTTAGAAGTAGAACGTTGCCGTTGGCGTTGGGCCTCTCCCGCGAAGCGGGCCGGAGCTCCCTGGGTTAATCTAGATCTAGACTAGAGTCTAGACCGGACGTCATGACATTTGGCGAGTGACTGATCCAAATCACAAATAATGCGATGACCCCCCCCCCCACTTTTTTTTACACCGAGACTAACTTAGAAGTTGTAGGCCTAGATGATCTAGAACTAAACTAAATCTAGGCCTAGCCTTTTCAATTTCATGTCTTCCCGTTGTTGCACACAAAAGACAAAGTAAAAAAAGTTGATAATCAACTTTTATTATTTTGTGTGCAACAACGGGAAGATAAGACAAGCATGACAACAGGGAAAAACACATAAAATTTATTGACTATTGTTATCTGAAAGATTTTGTAAAGTAAAAAGAAATTTATGTTAAATCATGTTTGGTGCGCAGAATTGGGGACCACCATCATACAGATCCAATTTTTCTGGCAAGCTGAATTTCCCGAAAAAAAATGTAATTTTCCCCCTAAAATCAGCCTGTTTTATTATGTGACACTGTTGCTAGTAGTAGTACAGATACCCAACTTACTAGATCGAGACAGATTTAATTTTTTCTGTCAAGGTCAAGGACAATTGACAAATGAGAGTTATTCTACTCGAGTTTAGACTAGACCTAGGCTAGATTTAAGTTGTAAGAAAAATGATCTGGATTGTCATTTATATTGGTGGCAATTTCTTTGGAGGTGTGCACCTCCATCACTTTTGATTTAAACCTACATAGGCCTAACTCTAGAAGAATAGGGAGTAGCTCTATAACGATATCTAGTTCTAGATCTACATGTACCTCGGGAATAAGGACCCTGAACGTTGGAAGCAGGTAAAGCGAGCAGAAAAAAATTGAATTAAAATCGATTATCGACATCAATGTTATCAAATGATCAATGTCATGTTATCTTGAAAAAAAATATTGAAACAACGTTGCCGAGATATATTTTATTTTAAGATTGATGAAAACCATGCGGGTAAAACAAATCTAGATAATGACCTTTTCGTTTATATATTTTTTCTTTCAGGTTCCATTGTAAATGCACAGACAACAGACGGTAAGAAACAATTTCATTAATTAGTAATAATACTATACCAAGTATATTTCAGCGCCTTGAGCACATAATCAATGTGGATTTGGCGCTTTAGAAATACTCTATATTATTATTATTATTATTATTATTAAAATGTACATGTATAAGATTTTGTGCATTAGATCTATGGCATTTATTTGACAAATATTCTTTTTATTATTATGTTTCTTTAATGTTTTTAATTATATTTTTCACGTCTTCTTATTCGTCTACTACTATTACCTCCTATTCCTCCTCCTCTTCTTCTTCTCATTCTCCTGCTCCATCTTCTTCTTCTTTTTCTTCTTTGCCTCTTTCCCGCTCCGCCTTGAGACCTAATGGTATGTTAATTTGATTTTCATTGTAATAAAGGATTATACTTTGATATAAACAACAAACATACATCAGTATGAAAATATTAATATATACATACATATGTGATATCATGCTTACTGTTTCTTCTTCTTCTTGCAGAATCCGTGGTCACTCTGCTGGCAGGTGAGAATTATGATGGTGGTTATGACGAGGGGAATTACTTATGGAGATTAGGGTCAGATTTATTATGTATTGATGGAGAATTTATCAAAGAAATGAGGACATATCAAAGAACTTTTTAACTGATTTGATATTTATATCAAAAGTTTGCCAATTTTGTTGGCAATCAGCATAAACCGAAACCTTTTATGGTTCTACCAAACCAATCGTAGGTCCGATGCGTTCCATGTATACATGTCCTTATGAATGCATAATGAGTTTTAATAAGTTTGATAAAATGACAAACGAAAGGTAGTCTCCTTAAATATAATGTTTTTCGATTATTTTTACTGAATATTTTTTCTAAACATACTACATGTCTATCTTATGCTTTTCATTCTTCCCTCCTTCCTTTTGTCAGCAACAACGCAAGAAGCAGTCACAGGTACGTGTACTTGAAAACAAAGAGACAAACTTGCAGTGACGCATGGGGAGGGGGGGGGGGCACATCCGGCCTGAGAGCCATAACACAAATATTGCTTGTGGAAAATGTCGGGCATACGGAAGTGAATTTTTTATGCCCCTGAGTAGACGTCAATATTGATTAAACAATTGTAAAAGAAAAAAAAAAAACAAGCAAAATAAACAAAACCTACATATTCATCATACACTATTATTATTCAATCGTCACAAAATATATAAACTTACCGGTCTAATATTACATATAATGAGTTCAAATTAAAATGTAAAAGGGTAGGGATAGATATATGGAAAATTACCCTTGTACATGAGAACTGATTAATTTTTGATTGGGGAATTTGGGGAATGGGTCGTTATTTCAACAAAGATTATTGTGGTACTTTACGTAAATGGTTTTCAATCTTACCCATTTATGTAGCAATGGTTGAAATCGATTCTTTGAATGAAAATTATGCCTTACAAGGATTATTATACAACAGTTTTATATTTGTTTATGAAGCAGGTCAGTAATTTATTATAATTTGATTTTGATCAATTTGCACTTAATTGTGTATTATGAGTGATTTTGGAGCTTACAAGTCATGGTGGACTGAGTGAAAGCTAAGTCCATCCATTAGACATGGACAATCAGATTACGAGTTGTCACTCTACTACTCTGGAATCTCTGTATAATCTACTATTGAGCCAAATTGGGGGGGGGGGGCAAAAGGACCAACATTAAAAAAGGCAAAAACTCGTCACATTTTTCGAAAGCAAAAAAAGTAATAACTTAAATCACTTCACTCCTTAATGCAAGGGGGGGGGGGGGGTAACACGCTTTGTCTAGTTTTGATTGCAAGATTATTCATTTATTTATTACTTACTTGGATTTACTTGGATGTAGAGACGTAAAGCTTGTAGCTTATTTTGCCCCTCGTCACGTTGGATAGACTCTGGTAGGGTAAAAACTTTAGTGGATGGTTTTTCCAGTGCCTCTCAATAGCTGATTTGAACATATTGACACCACTACATGTACAGTGTAGATGCGCCCTGTACAGTAGCCATAACCACGTGTTATCTTATGATGATATGAACATACTACAGTTGTTTCTTATTGTCGTTGGTGTATTTTTTTTTCTATTTGTTTGCAGATCCCTGTGGGACAAATCCATGCACAGATGCCAGGACACAATGCGTGGCGGATGGGGAGTCATACACATGTGAATGCAGACCAGGGTATATCAAAGTCGGAAGTAACTGCACAGGTTTGTAAAATATCCCTTCCCCCATTCTACGATCACCCCTCCCAAAGAAAAAAAATGAATTAATAAATAAAATAAAACAAAACAAAGTAAAAAAAAATCAACAAAATACCAGACTAGGTGTCAAGTGTTGCCCATGTTTAAAGGACAAGTCCACCCCAAGAAAAAGTTGATTTGAATACAAAGAGAAAACTCCAACAAGCATAACACTAAAAATTTCATCAAAATCTGTTGTAAAATAAGAGAGTTATGACATTGTGAAGTTTTCCTTAATTTCACAAAACAGTTATATGCACACCCTGTTGGGTATGCAAATGAGGAGACTGATTACGTCATCCACTTACTATTTATTTTGTATTTTATTATATAAAATAGGGAATATCCTATTTTTCTCCTCATTGTCAAGTGAAACAACAATCAATTCCTCCCTGAACATGTGGAATGAGCATTGTTTAATACTATATGATTCAGTCAAGTTGGTCCTTATTGTCAGATCTATAAAAAAATGAAATATTGTATGATTCAAACAATAAAAAACAAAATAAATAGTGAGTGAGGGACATCATCGACTATCTCATTTGAGTTGTGCATATCACTGTTTTGTGAAAAATAAGCAAAACTTTCAAATGTCATAACTTATTTTACATCCGATTTTGATGATATTTTCAGCAGTTTGATTTTTCTCTATTCAAATCAACATTTTTGTGGGGGTGGACTTGACCTTTAACTGATGGTGTAGAATAGGCGCTTCAATTCTTGTGACCCTACAAGTAACCTCAGGGGGGAATAATAATAGATATATTATGTAAAAGTACCAAACAGAGAGTTATGACTGGCTTCATTAAAACTTACGGTTATGGAACTGTCATTATGGTGACTTGTCTGAAAGCCTTTAATAGCTTAAATTTTAATTAAATTTTTAAACTATCTTTTTATTCTTTTCCACCAGGCTCCCAGCAAATCTCTGGCTCCTTTTCTGTCACACAGATTGGCGGTAGTACTGTATCGTATTCCGCTGATCTTGCAGACCCAACCTCTGCAGCCTTTGTTTCTTTAGCTGAAGATGTAGAAGATGCGGTAAGAGAAATTTGGTTCATTGAAAGTTCTAATCGGTGATAATTGGATTGAAACGCGAACAAACAAAACAATGAAAAAAAATGAAAAACGATTATAAAAACTAATTCTTTCTTGGTCAGTTAAACTTTGTGTTTACATTATGAAAAATAAAAAGAATGAGGAATTAGAGAAAGAAGATAAATAATGAGGAAAAGGAGGAAGAAATACAAGAAAAAGGAGACAAGAAGAAGAAAGAAAGAAAAAAAAGATGAGTAGGCGAAAGAGGATAGTCAACCACAGCGCTGGTCTACCATGTATAACAACTTAGATGTACATGTAACCATAATTTGTGGTAGGCATGGTCGGAGTAAAATGTCCGTCTAATCTCTCATTAGCATAGACATGACCAATGGCAGATCCCGTGGGGGGGGGGGGGCATTTCTGGCCCATGCCCCCCCCCCCCCCTTTGAGAGTCACAGAAAATATTTTTAATGGCAATATGTCGTTCATACACAAGTGAGGACCTTTTTTTTACGCGGGACAAAGTGACTTTCATTTTAAGTGACACCTTTTTTATTTATTTTTTCTTGAGAAAATGTGCCCCCCCCCTTGGAAAATCTTGGATCCGCCCCAGGGCCTGACAGAAGGTCTATATTTCTATTACCAAAAATCATGTACCAAAATTCAGTTATTGCCTTTTCCTCCCTACCCAGGTTGATACCGTATACCTAGCCAGTACTATGGCAGACATCTATCTTGGCTGTGAGGTGACGGGCTTCAGAAGTGGCTCAGTCGTGGCTGACTACAATGTTCTATTTGCTACAGAAGATGCCTCGAATCAACCTGTGGTTGTTAATCTGACCGAAGCGACAGAGGCCTTCACGACAGCCCTGGCCGCAGAGGCAGGCTCGCTTGGTGTAACCATTGATGAAACAACAGTTACCGTTACAGGTATGAAAAGAACCAAAATGACAACAGCAGCAAACAAACAAACAAAATCCCTAATATTCAGATTGATTTAAGGACCTTCAAATTGCACGAGATGTTGTCTCAATTCAAAGAGGTCAAAGACCCTATCAAGTCGCTACAATTCATTAGAATCATTTTGTAGATTTGATTTCACAATTTAAATTGAATTCCAGAAGGTTATTTAGTTTCCCTTTGCCAAGAGTAAGAAAACAACTTCTGAACGCAATGGTATCATTGTAACACTGCTTATTAACGGGCTATACAACCATTATCATGATTATTTCCAATTCTCATTGGAGAAATCCCAATGTTGAATTTTCAGTTTACTTTGTAAGTTTTTCGAAGAAACAATGTTGTCTTTCATGCAGATTACGACGAATGTGCGTCCCCCGATGACCACGACTGCGACCCCAATGCTAACTGCACCAATACTGTAGGATCGTTTACCTGCGCGTGCGAAACGGGTTATCAAGACGACTCAACGGATCCCAACAGACCCGGTCGAGTTTGTTCCGGTAAGGCCATTTACATTGTTTTCGGTTATCGGGGTATTGAATGTTATCAGTATTTCATCAGTCTGACTTGCCGAAAAGCACCATTATGCATATGCAAGGAATCTTCAATAGGAGGGTTGCAAAAAAGTTATTTTAATCCTGTTAATCTATTGCAAATTATTGTTGCAAATTGGCATTAGTTACTACTGTTTAACTAACCTTAGAGAAAATAAGTTAATACTTTCAAGGAAGCATAAGCTATTAAGAGACCATTAGGAAAGCCTAAGATTGATTTTGGAAGCTAAGTACGGCCTACATTTCAATCGTTTGAAATAGTTTTTCAATATGATGCAAAGCTAGTCTCCAAATAAAATGGTTGATGAAGTCTTTGAAGTCTTCATTGCAACAGGGATACACTTCCTGTTTAACAACAGTTTGTATCAATAGTAAGTCATTAACAGCTACACAAATCATGCAATTTTATTTGTCAAAAGTTATTGATTACACGTTTTATAAGATGAGGCACATGAGAAGGTTATTATTTGCGGGAAAAATGGTAGTGGTGGTGGTGGGGGGTGGGGGGGGGGAGTGATGTTAAACTGAGAATTCGTTAATCATGGAACAGTAATGAAGAAAAATTTTAGAGTTGAAAAGAATTCGTTGAAATATCTATAAAAAAAACAAAAAAGAGAAATGTGTTGCCTATTACTTGTCTTTGCACATTCAGCATCAGTAATATTTATTTTCTTTCTCTTTTTCTTACAGAAATACCGCCAAACGGTAAGTACTCGTAGTGTATAAAATAAAATGATGAATATATATGTATATATCTTGACTCTATCCGCTTCTATAAA
Organism: Lytechinus pictus; assembly: GCF_037042905.1. NCBI lineage: Eukaryota > Metazoa > Echinodermata > Echinoidea > Temnopleuroida > Toxopneustidae > Lytechinus > Lytechinus pictus. The sequence goes on from NC_087258.1 coordinate 1,945,566, forward strand.
TGCTTAAACATTTGCAGACATGTTCTCTTTTTTACAAATATTTTTAATTATCCAAATAGCAATTTCAATTTTACAGTTGTATTTTGCATTCCATTGTGATAAGAATTCTTAATTTAAGACTGAAGCTCACCGTAGGACAGTCTATTTATCCATTATATTTCAAGGTTGGCTATTTCATCACGATTTAATCAATTATTAGGATTAAAAGATGTTCCTATATTGGAATACTTTTACCAAATTCTATTTGTAAGTAAAATCTAGTTCGTTATGCATTATTAAAAAACTGTGAATTTTTTTATTTGCTTCCATTTGATGATTACTGGTTATTATTTCTCTGACGAAAAAAAAAGACTTACTACAAACAAAAGATGTATGAATAATCTATTTTATTAAAATCAAAATGCCCGAGATTGAAAAAAAGAAATCTACATTGTATTGCACAATGAGATTTTATATTATTTATTGTGATAATGTGTATCGACATTGATTGTTTTGTGATCAATTTCAGCCGCCTGTGATTCAAACCCCTGTACCTTGCCCAAAGAAATGTGTAATCCTGTTGGATATACCGAATATGAATGTGCATGCATCGAGGGCTACGACTACACCCAATATGGCGACTGTGAACGTAAGTAAATTGATTTTCTTCTCCTGTATGATCAGCAATACAGGAAAAAAGAAATCCCAGTATCATCTTTTATCATCAGAATAAGTGCTAAATGAATAGAAAGATTTAGGTATCCATTGCCATAACGTTCTTTTTATATGTGGATCTGTGTCTTTTTGTTAAAAGTCGATCATAGATAAATGATTTTTCTTTAAGCAGTTTGATCTTAAGTGCCATCACTCTTTACACACTCAACACACTTGCCAAGTTTCATTTATTAATCCAACGATTTAGATATAATACGCAACTTATTGCAAAACAAAATAGCCCCGTTGCTCAGTAAGAATGTAAAGGTAAGCTTCTTGATGACTTGGACTTTGTGCCATTTTTACGAAACCGTATAGCAGAGTCACATAATGAATTGTTATGAGTTAAATCTACAGCAGATATGTACATGTAATAAGTTGATTTTTCAAAATGTCTAGAACTTTAAAAAATTTTGCAGTGTAAATATTTTTTTTAATGACAGTAACACCTTTTCCCCATTTCTTTCCTTTTACTTTTTTTTAACAGCAATGGGTAAGTGTATATGATTGTTATTTTTTTTTTTCATTCCTCTTCATTACTGGCCTATTTAATACCAATTCCGAGTTAAACAATAAAGCAAAACAAATCTAATACTATTTATCATGAAACAGAAAAACCCACAAAAACACGACCTAAAAGCCATGTCAATGAAGCAAGGATCTGGAATGTCTATATTCCTGAGATGATGTGATATAAATGCCACTTAAACGCATTTCGTTTCCCATGCACTTTTGGGGAAATTTTGCTGGAATCGTTTTTGTTTCTTTTAAAACATTAACAATACATACTGATCCACCTGCGTCAGTTTACATTCCTGGAGATATAAACTTAGAATACCTTTACCTCGACTATTGATAGTTTTTACAAGTAATTACTCTGCCTGTTTTCCCCAAACTTGTTTTGCAACCTGCTTCCATTTTGAGTAATAACATCTTGGAATTTTGAAACATACTGTAACTTGCTTTAATTTTCAGCTCGGTCAACCACTTTCAAATGCTACCATTGCCAGGATTCCATCGACAACGTTAAATGCAACGGTCGTATGGTGAGATTCCACGGTTTAATTTTATATACATTTATTCTTATTACGACCCTCATGGAAACAAAAATTAACAAATTTTCGTCATTGCTTAATATTAATTTTGTATACATTTCTTTATTTCGCAGGTTCTTTATTCTGAAGTTTCAGTTGTCCTAAGATTCGAGTTTCCGAAGGTTAATTAATTCCAAAGCTGAATATAAATCATTTTCCGTAGGTTTGTTAATCTGTAAACGAAACAAGAGTTGTTATTCCAAAAGTTCTTGTTATTGTTGTTAACAGTTGTTTTGTGTTCATTCAGCTTAAAGAATATTTACGCCATTCCATAGGTATTTTACGTTATCATAAAATATATTCATATTTAAGTCATTAACCTAATTTTATAATATTGCAATAAACCATTATTTTTTGGACTATAAATCGATTGAATTAACAAACTTTCGGAATAAAGATGGATCAAAGAACCTTTGGAATAATACCACAAATCTTCTGAGTCATGAATATTTGTTTCCATTTACAGAAGAACAAACGGTTTGTTGAATTTGCAAAGAGTTATGATTGATCCAATCAATCGTAACTCTATGGAAATCCATCAGTGTCATAATTTTTTTCTACAAGAAATTGGCAAAATTCCCTTTGTAAACAAAGGAGATCACACCAAATTGTCAAGAAATCAATGAATTTATGGATATAAATGTATATCTATAATTTTAAACAAAAATAAAAATGCATTTTAAATGTTGACTTTACTGGCTTTCCATAGTTGCGATTGATCCAATCAAGCCCAGGAATACTAGTTATTTTCAATCTCCATTTTGCAGGAATCCGAGAATGGCACTGCCCAAATGTGTCCAAACCCAACAGACACGTGTTATCAGACTATTCAGATGAACCCGGAAGGAGATGGATTCATGATCAGAAAAGGTTGCATGGACCTGGTAAGATTATTTTCTTTTTTCAAATATTCTATATCAATATCTGGTATTTTGTCGAGACCATAATAATCAACGAGATGGTAAGGAAATTAAAATGAAGAATATATTTTTTTCACAAATATTGTACTTTGTTCTAATTTCTTACTGGATTGTATCAATAACTGACATTTATATTTCAATTCTTGTTTGTTTTTTTAAATGTAGGTCTATACAAAACGACCAATACCTGCAAATGGCTTACAAATTTGATAAAAATTATTTTGATGCAAGATTTAAAAAAAAAATCATTGTGTCATCATTTTGTCGTTTTCTTTCCGTTCGAAACTTTGACAGGAGGAGTGCTATGACCTGCTTTACAGTTACGAAGCCGATCCTGAGAAGGCATCCTGCTTTGAGTACATCTTTCCATACGGGAGGGACACCCCACCGGGCCCCGGGGTACAGTGCCACTACTGCTGCAGCGAGTACTTCCCCCTCGATCTTTGCAACTACGACAGTATCCATTTTATTTACGGGACGCCCCGAATCAACAGCTGGGATCCAAGAATGAATTGGGATTTGACCATGAACTATGTAACAGAAGAGCCTGAGAGTGGGTCACAGCGCCATCTACCGTTCTGTGGCGTCCTAAGCCTCGTCGTCACCACTTTACTTACATATTTGCTCCATTAACAGTATTGCCTCCCCAGTACTTTTAATTCAGTTTTTGAAGTAGGGGAAGTTAGATTATTCGGGGAAACAACGTAAATTACAAACACAAGTAAAAGTTAATTGAAAGAGGAAGATTGAATGGCTAATTTGAGAGAAAAGTGATTTTCATGAATACTTTTAAATCACATACAAATTATGGAGTGCATGTGCTTTAAAAACGTTTCATTTTGTCATGTGAAGCAAGTCTTGTTTGATGCTAAATTAAAAGCTGATTTAAATTGATTAGCATTCTGAATATGCAATTAAATCAAATAACAAATAGGATGAAGGTATTACATGAATTTGTAACTTTGAATTTGAATTTATCAAATTTGATCCTATTTATTCGTATCAAATTAAAAGAGAATTAACTTTAAAAAAAGAATGGTGTTTTATAAACTGTTCCCTAACTTTTCAGTTGCATTTAAAAAATATAGTCAACTGTAACAACTCAGGATTATAAAGTGGCTATGCATATTTTACATTTAATATATTTTGTTCTTTTGGAAAAAGTCTATGCGCGTTTGTATTCGAAATAAAACTGCCAAAAATAATGTTCATTGAAAAATGGTTCCAACTTTTAAATATATGATTTTATATGTATGTTAATTTTAGTTTTCTTACAAACTGTGCTGTCATGTGCATTGTTTTGTGACAAGTTGTACAGCGGGTCAATTTCACAAAGACTTACAGTTATGGGAAGTTTTCATTATGGTGAATAACTTGACAAATTCTATTTTGGTTGGCTTCTTTCAAGTCATTCTACTATGTGAGTTTCCATAATGGCAAAAAGTCTCGTAAAATAGTTGTAAGTTCTTTCTGAAACGCACATTTCGAAATGACCAAAAAGGCCGGAATATGAAAAAAGACCAATACAAAACAGGATCAGAAGGGTGGGGGGGGGGGGGGGTTATGGATTACTTGATTAGAATAAAAACAATCAATTCTTTTAATAAATGGGAATATTTCTGCTTTTTCGGGGGGGGGGGGGTAATGGGGAGATAAATTCTGGGTGCATGGGGGGGGGGTCTAACTTTGGTCATTTGTGTGTATGATTGTCCAGTTACGTAAGCGTCCATTTGTTATATGATTTTCACTTAAATTTTTTTTTCTCGAAAAATTACATGTTTTGCCATTTAAATATTTGTGTCTGTAAAATGTGTGGAGTTAACGTTAAAGTACATTTCTTCATTTTTTTAAATCTATTATTTTTTTACTCTCTTTTATTCTTATTTTATCCTTGAAAAAGTTTATGTGTAACCTTTTTGGTCTTTTTTGTTTGTTTTTCGTATACATATATATTTTTCTTTGTTCATTCATTTTAATTTCTTCCTCGAAAAAGTCCATGTGAAACTATTTTGTGAGTTTTTTGTGTGCTTTTGATGTGTAGTTTATGTGAACGTACTGTACATTGTCATTTATCTGTTTATAGTGTATGTGAATCCGCTTTAGTCATGTTTAGTGCACGTTTCAAAGTAAAGTTGATGTCAACGTTTCTTGTATTAGATTTCCCTACTGGAAATAACAGTTTCACACAGTGTTAACACTAATATAAAAAATGCTCCAATATAACAGAGTTAAATCGGGGGATTTTCAAACTGTTGTGTTCACACTATGTCACACTGAGCCATTTCCACACGGGTTGGTTTGATTTTATGTATGTATATTTTTTTCCTCGAAAAAGTTCATGTGGAGCCATTTTCATTGCACTGTAAAAAAAAAGTATTTGAAGGAAATAAAGAGTGAAATAAAGTTACACAACAAACTTTAGTGAATCATATTAGCCTGTGTACTTTTTTCGTGACATTTTGAAAATGAGAGAGCTGATGTCATGCAAATTACTTTGTGTATTTATTTCATACAGATTTCAATATAAATTTTGATTTTGATGGAGTTGACATAAAAATTGAAAATAGAGAGCATTCATCCAGTGTAGGAGATTATTATTATTATTATTATTTTTTTTTTTGGGGGGGGGGTAATTTACGAATTACATGTAAAAGATCAAAGAAATTGTAAAGTATCTTACAGTTTGTGGGGGCAACAAATGCCATGGCCGTGGTCTAAGACGCCTGACTAAACATGAAAGTCCGGGGTTCGATCCCCGGCTTCGGTGCTTATGTCCGTGAGCAAAGCATATAATTAATGATGCTTTTTTTTTCAAATAAATGGAAATGCTATACGCATTCTTGGTAGCTTTGTGTGCACTAAAAGAAACACGAAACAATTTCGTGAATATACAGTAGTTTACGAGAATCATTGGAATAAAATATATTGTTGATTTTAGCATAAGGGCTTGACATGTCCCAAGAGTGATGAATCGAATCGGCATATCTCACATTTTCAAACAGAACTGAAAAAATAATTATCGTACAATAACATTTGAAAAGAATGTATTGATTGAGTGACATCATTGACAAATTTGCATAAAACCAGTGGTCCGAATATTAATGTTCTGTGAAGTATGCAAATCTTCATGATTAAAAAAAGAGATTGGGGCAAATATTCCCTAGGAAAATTTGACAAGCAAAAAAAAAAAAAAAGAATACGATTACAATTACGATACAGTGTCAACCTAATGTTTCTTATTTATTTGCAAGAAAAAAAAACACTTAACCATCGACATGCAAAGATTTTAAACATGTTAGATCGTATGTACAGATCCCCAAGCAACACATTCTCAAGGATGGGACTCAAACCACCTGCTCAAATTGACTTATCAAGCAAAGTACGATATTAGGTAAATAGCTCCAGAGTACAAGAAAATACCAACGAGAGAGAGAGGTAGAAAGAAGGAAGAGAGAAACTAGAGAGAGAGAGACGGGCGATGTAATCTACCAGGTGTGCGTTTCATAAAGCTGTTCTTAAGATACGAATGACTTTACGCACGACTGGTAACCCTTTCTCATGGCAAGTGATATATCCCTATGTAATTGATTTAGGACCTAAGATCATGTTCCAGTCGTGCGTAAAGTTGTGCGTAACTTTACGAACAGCTTTATGAAACACCCACCAGGTATCTAAGCTGATAAGATGAACAAAATGAATGCAGACATAATTATTTAAGAAGAGAGAGAGAGAGAGAGAGAGTGGGGTGGGGGATGGAGAGAAAGAGTAGATGATTGCACACCTGTATGTGATATCTACTTACGGTGCACTTGCATTCGACCCCTCGCTTTGGTCGATACGTTGCACACGCGCGACGCACGACCACCGTCACACGACAATGGCACTCTCGTGGCGGATAAAATCATAAAGAATAAGTCATTTTGGTGCGTACATCACACAAAGGCATCGGATCTTTCTTGGCTCATGAACGACGGCTTGGGTTTTACACACATTAAACGGTTTCTTTCAGGAGCTATTTATGAGAGGAATTTAACTTTTAGACTATTTTCCGGACGAAAGTTAAGGTAGGGAATATTTCTGTGAATTCGTTCATGACGACGATTAATAATATGCATTTAGTAAAAAGAGGGGATAGTAAGATGATGAGTTTGTTTTGTTTGTCGTGTTTGAAGAATACAGGTGGGCAAATATTGTTCCTTTGTTCCGTAGGCCTATTGCTTACGCTATGTTAGTACGTATGGGCCTATCTATGCTCATGCATCATTTCCCCCGATTTTGTTGCTCTTTTCATTCTTCTATATTAAGTGGTAGTGTATAGTAGTAGAAGTCATGTAGTAGTATTATTAGTAGTAGTAGTAGTAGTAGTAGTAGTAGTAGCAGCAGCAGCATTAGTAGTAGTAGTAGTAGAAGTAGTAGTAGTAGTAGTAGTAGTATAGGCCTTCAGCAGAGAATTTTTTTTTTCTTCTTATTCTTTAACACTGTATTTGAACATTTCTAGTAAATCATATTACAATGAAACACTATAGGAACATATAAGAATTATATAAGGTACATATAAGAATTATACAGTTTATCCGACCTTTTTTTAGATAGTGATTACCATCCTAATAGGGTCTACCTTTTCTGCTGAGAAAAAAATATTAATCATTATTGATGTTGTTTACGTATAATGATTGGCTTATTTGCATAGAGAGAAGTATTTTTCAATTAGATAAAATAATGATAGAGGGAAAGAGAGAAAAAAGGGACATGCAGATTGAGTCTTATTCGAAATGATCTTTTCTTCTACTCCTTGATGTTTTTGTCCTACTTACTGCTCCTTCTATCTACGCAGAAATAATGTGGGGCTATAGCCTACTCTTCCCCTGTTATATCTTAATACAATTTTTTTCTTCAAAATTGGGAAAATCAATGCATAATAACATACCTTGTTAACATTCCTATTTCTATAGCTGTCTTCATTGTTGCTTTCGTATGCATAAATGCGTCTTTTCGGTGGCATACAAATGGGGGGGGGGGGGGGGGGTCACGTCTAAGAAAAAAAAACGAGAAAATGAAAGAGAGAAGGGTGAAGTAATTATAATGTAGTTATCATTTTATTTTGTCAAAATCTAGACCCTACCACAAAATTGTGTTTTTTGTAATAACATGTTGATTTTTTTGTTTGCTCGCTTCGCTTTCTCGCAATTCTTTTATATATAAATTTTATATCATCTAGAATCCTCATCATTACGCCTCAATGAGATGAATTATAAAACAAAGCGTAGTCTAAAACTTTATTTCTGAAATCAAAGCCCAAAAGAATTCCGATTTGATTACTTTCATCATTAGATATGAACATAGGTCTATACAGCTCATTATGAAGTGAAATAATGATTATCCCTATATGAGGGAGTTTTAATTTGAATTTGTTGATTAGGGGATTGGGTTGGGGGCGACATCACATTATTCCTTAGCATACTTGCCCTCAAACGTACTTTTTTATCAGGAAACTAACGTTTATTGGCGCAAAACTAAACAACAATTGTATCTTCTTTTCAAGTTTTCTTTCCCTTTTTTCACTCCACTTTTGTTTTGGGGTACACGATCCATATTTATTATCATCGAGTTGCTAGAAAAATGAATGACAAAGCTCCAATTTTACAATTCATTTTTGCCATCGTCAGATTATACAAGCACCTCTTTCCACATTTCATTTTTGAAATCAATCATGTACGGCGGGCCCAGTCGTTATATAATATCCTTAATCTCGCATATTAAATATTCCACGCTGAGGGACACATAATTCAAAGAAATTTCATTAATAATCCACATAGATATCTTCGCCAGATCTTCTTTTAGATTATGGTAATTTAGACGGAAACGCACGAACTTACTTTCCTGAAATAATAATTAATCCATCTTCTTATTTTACCGAGCGCATCCCTTTTACAGTTCATCTCCCATCTTCTATCACTTTGATGTACGAGAGTTAAATGCCCCGAACGTCTCAGCCAGCTCCCCTAATGGAATCCTATAATATCCAAAATGTATTAAAGCACGCTTTTCTATTATGGGTCGCGTTACCTTGTTTTTCATCCAGACGATTACTTCAATTTCAAATGCACTTTTTCCCGCCTTTGGGTCATTGGGAGGCAAGCGCGCATCAACGGGGATTGGGGACACGCTCCCCCATTATTTAACAACAATTATTATGAGTGCGTCCCTATTTTATCTGAGTGTCGGCTCCCTTTTGAATTGATTTTGTTCTTTTTTTATTTTTCATATATTCGTATATTTCAATTTTTTTATCAATTTACTAAAAATTCATTTACTTTTTTTCTTCATTTTTTCTCATTTGTTATATTTGTTATTTACTTGTTATTTATTCATTTATTTCAACTATTCACTTATTTCATTTTATTTTGTTTATCAATTTTTTTTTTTTTTGGGGGGGAGCAAATCAAAGTATGAGTGAGCCCTTTATTGTTTTCAAATTCTTGATAAATCGCCAATTTTCTCTATTGACTTCTAGGGGTATAGCGTTACATGACCAACGCCTATTTTCTGCCTTGTGTATCTTTTCCCCACTACATGAAAATTCTCCATGTGATACCGCCCTTCAATCTGTGCATTATTTGTTAGATGATTATCGAGAAAGGGTTTCAACAATAGTCCAATGAGACAAAAGGCATTTGGGAACACAGCACGATATTTTGGGCAAATTTACCAAAAGGGCACGAACGAGCGAACATTGTTGACCCTTTATAAAATTATGATTTAGTGATAGAATTTTGGTATGGTATTCAGATAACAGCACTTTCTTTTCTTTCCCCCATTCTTTCGGGGATGGGGGAGTGCCTCCCACGCCTCCAATATATTCGCCAGTGTTAGTATAACACCCCTTCTAAATCTGAATAAAAAAGGACAGAATGCTTAGTTCACGTTCAGAAACGCATGGGTTGTGGTTTTAAAGGTTTGATATAATCAAGAATGACGTGAGAGATTTAAATCACGAGAGATTGTCTAATTTCATTTGAATTCGCATCTAAAAACCACGCAGTACAGGGCATTGTTCTTTGCACATTATTTCGACCTGAAAACTTAGTGGGGGGTGGGTTACGAGTGCAATAAAGGCCTACAAAAAAAAACGAAATATGAACAGATCGGTATTAAAGAATAAGATCATTACTAAAAGCATTTAAAAAATGAATGCGATTGTCCCCTTAAAGAAATTCCTTTTATCTTTTCTGACATGTCGTTAAGGTATACACACGAAGAGAATATAGTTTATTCAACCGTGCAAATTTAATTTCAACAAAAATCGATACCGCTCCTCAACTGAATTGCATGGCATTCGTGGAAGGGTGCAACGATATTGTGGAGTTTCTGTTTATTTCGGCGTTATGCACCGTCACAATCGTCTGCCGTTTGAGTGCGTGCACCTTGCAATAAATTGTGATGTCACAATGCCAGAGAGCCTGCGCAATCAAGGCGCCAAATTGTTACGTCACAAGTGGCTACCGTTACCATAGGAATGTATTTTAAGAGTGTATCTCATCAATAATAATCTCACGAAGAGAATGGAATATTTGATTTTAGAATCTACATTTGAAGTGATATTCAAGCAGAAAATAGGGGGGAAATCGTCACACATAGTAAAATTGAGGCTCACAATAATTTTTCAGGACAGGCATGCCAGGTAGGTCCATAGACTTGTGACGTGCCGGGTTAAGAACTATTCTGCATGTCATTGATGACAGTCATGAAAAGAGAGAGATAATTTAGTAGTGCATCATTGAAAGACTGTGGTTACCACCTACCAATATGGCATCATTGGATTTCATACACACACAGCAAAAACTGTGGTGTTAACCGGTGTACATATAGAGGACCACACCAGTTATTTTACACCCGTGTTAAATTGACAGTGTTAGTTTAACACCTACATGTGTTATTACAACACCTTTGGTTGTCACATCAACACCCTTTGGTGTTATGTTCAATCCCTAGGGTGTAATTTTAACACCTAAAGGGTGTGGTCCTCTATTAACACCAACTGGTGTCAGTTTTAACACCTCAGTTTTTACAGTGCATACCCCCCCCCCCCCCCCCTTGAGCAGTTGAGAGCCATAACAAAATCTTGTTATAGAATGAAGGAATTTTTTTTGCTGGTCAAATGTTTCCTGGCATGCATTGCCATTAATTAGGAGTGAGGACCTTTTTTTTTTTGGGGGGGGGCTTGTTAATTATTTCTGTACAAAAAAAGCACCCCTTGCCTTTTTGAAAATCCTGGATCCACTACTGAGACCTACCAATTATGTAGAATTAACCCAATAAAGGAAATAACATCTACATATCTTTAATTGTATTTAGTTTTATTTCCCAATAAAGCCAATCTGGAACAAAATGGTTGTTGCCTGTCCAGTGAAAATGTTAATTGAAATTTTAAAAAAGTACGGAATCCAGAGAATAAAGATGAGTGGATGCCCAAACAACCCATCTCCCCGACAGTAACCTAAACGCGATTTCATGATATTGTGGGTCCATCGTAAAAATTTGAAAATCGAGGCCGATTCGCCCCCGCCCCCCGGATTGCCGCCAATGACAATGAAGTTTGGAAAGATATTCTTCTTAGCACTATAATATACCCGACATTATACTTTAAAACAATTTATGAATAAGATTCAACCATAACTATAGAATTCAAAGTAATGCATCACCTATTACGCGTAAAATATGTCCTTATTGGACACCCGTATATGAACCAGAGAAGATATAAATCATAAAGATAATCAGGATGTTGCCATGGTAAATAAGTCAAGGATGCAATTAGTGTCTTATTTTTGTCACGTTGCCTTGACAACAATCATAAACCTTAACTTCATCTTGCACTCATTAGCTGCGGATATGCATAAAAAACAACATGTTTTTTACTTTGCAGAAAACAATCATGTTTTTCATAGCGTGTACTAATTTGGCCAACGCTGGGGAAAAATGTTTTTTATAATGATGGGCGAATAAATGGATTCTTCTTCATTTTTAACTAGATGGTTTATATTCTCTTGACATGCCTCTACGTCTGTTGTTCAGAGCGATCGTTTCTTCACCCATTAATTTCCCCTTTTTCCGTTTTATGCACTATCATTTCATAAATATCTTTGAGCCACAATTCATTTAGGCTGAATTTGGGAGTGTGTTCATTACTTACACGCTGATCTTCGAAAAGTCGTAATTTCTTTTAAAAAAGGACTTCATCATTCGAGAAATACGACATCTTGGGCATGACTAATTTCTGAAGACAAAGAGTTGTTCATTATTGCCATAATCATGATAATGACATCCAGTATATGCTCGCATGCGACTTGCTTTTCAGAACGAAGCCGTGGCGCCTAATTAAGAAACCACTGGGTGTGGGTGTGTCTATGAAGAAAGAGAGAAAGAGAGAAAGAAAAAAAAAAGTAGGGATAGTGTGTGATTAGAAGGATAGTGTGTGATTGATAGTAAAATAGCTGCTAAGATTATGTAGCGAAATAGTGCAAGAGAGATAAACAGACGGAATTATGATGGAGAGAAGAAAAAACAAGGAGTGCGCCTATTTTGAAAAGTGAGAAATAAAAGAGTTAAAGATGGAACGAAAGGAGGAAGAAAGTGAAAGAATGAATTTAGGCAAAGGAGATTAAAAGAGAAGAAGAAGAAGAAGAAGAGGAAGAGGAAGAAGGAAGAAGTATAAGTCTAAGAAGAAGGAGGAGGAAGAGGAGGAGGAGAAGAGGGAGAAGAAGAAGGAGAAAAAGAAGAAGAAGAAGAAAAGAAGAAGGAGAAGGAGGAGGAAGGGGGGGCGGTATTGGGCGTATTGGATGAAGATATTTTCTGGGGTATAAGAGTTAGCGTATTCTCAACTCGATTTTGATAACAAGTCATGATAAAGGTGAATAAAGAATACAACTTAAAGTTGCATACACAATTATTGGTTTCTTATTTTAAAATGTCTGAGCGGTAATGCATGCAGCATGCAGGCTGCCTCATCTAATCATAAATCAAGATAAGAACAAAATATGAAATTACAGAAGGAAGAAACTGTCAAAGACAGAAGCCATCGATGTTGTGCCATGATGAATTTCAATCAATCTTCTTTTCCCTATATATATCTCGATGGTGAATACTTCTGTTTTTCTGCATGTCGTATGTGTTGGCACGGTAGAGACAGTCTCACTGGTGAAACCACACCGACAAAAGCTATATATTGCGTTATTACACTGGCGTACCATCGATCGGTTTAGAATATGTTTTGTTGGTGTGACTATAATTCTACGTGCTGAGATATTCTTCGCCGACTAGAGAGTGAGATTCTTTTTCGGGGTATTATTTTGAAGTGCACGCATTTCTCATTTTCTCGGGAAGAAAGTTGCCAGGAAAAAGTTAACGATCTCGCATCCAGCATTATTCTTCTCTATCTATGTTGAGGCAGATCGATGCTCAGAGACGTGAGAGGGTGAAACTGTCGGGGAGAAGAACAATGAAATAGAGAGAGAGAAAGAGGGGGGGGGCGGCAAAAAGTAAAAAAACGTACACAGCAAAAACTATGGTGTTAACCGGTGTACATAGAGGACCACACCAGTTATTTTACACCAATGTTAAATTGACAGTGTTAGTTTAACACCTATAGGTGTTATTACAGCACCTTTGGTTGTTACATTTACACTCTTTGGTGTTATGTTTAATCTCTAGGGTGTAATTTTAACACCTCATGGTATGGTCCTCTATTAACACAAACTGGTGTCAGTTTTAACACCACAGTTTTTACGGCGTAAAAAAGATCCATATTTAATCTAGCAACCAGGTAAAATTTCCGTTTGGCTTATGATTATCATTATAACAATGAATACATTTTGCGTGTTCAATTCACTGAGTAATTAGCATAATTCATATAAAACATGACAATCTTTAAGATTATAATTTGAAAAAAAATGCGAAAATCACAAGGCCGGATCCTTGTCATAAGAAGAAACAAAAAAGCAACATCTTTTTTTTAAATCTGAAATATTTGTATTTATACATATTATGTCATCTATTGTATATTGATTGTATTCAAATGTTTTTACGCGAATTGGAAATTAAATGAAATGACCCCCAGTGTAGTAGATTTCATGGTACACCAAGTATCTTTCTTGGAAAAGTGTTGGTCCTGAAAAAGACCACCCAAACTCGACGCTTGAGTTGTGTACCGAACCCACTATACACTATTCTTCTTCGCCATGGAAACCTTCAGAGGTTACATTGTGACCCCTACTTCCAAAAAACAAAACAGAATGCCTAAAGCAAATCTGAAATGAATCTTAGTGAATGGAATGTTTATACATTTGCCTGCTCAAAGAACGTGATACATGTCATAATTATCTTACTTGGAGAAACAGGAATATGGAAGGGGAAAATATTTTGATGTATTGCGGTTTCGACTGCAGATGACCACTTTCAGTAGACAAACCTCCAAAATCGATGCGTCTTATATAGAAAGCTCTTTCTGACCACAAGAAAATGTCGACATATTCCTCACAAAGGACACTTAGCCATATTTACAAGGCAATCTAAATGTTATTGAGAGAAATATTGGACAATTCAATAACCGCCTTTGTCATGGACATTACTCATCAATATTTGTTTCCTCTCTCTTGCAAGCCTGTAGAAACGGTGAGCCATTGTCTTGCCAAACCATATTTCACATGATATAAAGGCGCCACTCATTTTTAGATTGAGATACAATTTCACGTGATGAATTGGCGTTGTATCACACAGAACAACCTGCTTGTTTGTGTCATTAAGGAATTTCATAAAACAGACGTCCTTAAGGATGTGATATTGAAAAATATTGTCTGCTCTAAAGAGTGTAATATTTTTTTCATGGAAGTACGGTATAGATGATGGGTTGAGCGGGCGTGCAGCGTGCCAGTGCTGTGTAATGGAAATCAGTCGATTGCATGGATTTCCATCAAGATACGTATGTGGATATGTTTTTAGCCCAAGGGGAGAGGACCTGAAATAGAAATGATGAAAAGAAGGCGAACTTTAGATGGATGGTCATGAAAATGGATGAAAGGGAGAATGAAAAGTGATAGAGAGAGAGAGAGAGAGAGAGAGAGAGAAAGAGATAAGGTGGGTAGCATGAAAGGGGGGGGGGGGGGAGACACGAGATAAAGAGAGGGGTATAGTTGCGGGAGAGTGGAGAGGAGTTTAGGGGCAGATGGGTGTGATGAAACATATTATATTTTTGCTGAGATAAATTATATAAGAATAAGATTGATAGACTGGCAATTAGATACTACTACTACTACTACTACTACTACTACTACTACTACTACTACTACTACTACTCCTACTACTACTACTACTACTACTACTACTACAACTATATACTACTGCCATTAATTTTACAACTTTTACTAATACACTGTACTAACTGCAATAAGCAAGATGTATATAGCATGTTTGTGTAGCTGAATCTCTTATAGGATATGGGTGTTTTCGCATTCTAAGGCGTATATAGCTAGAGCTGAAATGTGCTGAATTATGTAATCACACAACATCTTAATAAGAACTTAATGTCCTCACTGTTTATCACACTCCTTAACGAGGGGGTAATTAACGATAAGGATATAAGACACATGTGCTTAATTGCATTCTCGCTTGAAGGATTCATTATCGTTATGCAGACATGGCGCTCATGATCTCAAAATGAGAACTGAATCTTTCTTTGTGAGAAATGATGGCAAGTCTAAAATAATAAAAAACTAAATGATAATTATGATTTAAATGGTCGAAATTATTTGTTTGATAATAAAAACAATGATGATACTAATAGTAGTAATAATAATAATAATAAAATAGTAATAATAGTAATAATATGATAATAATAATAATAATAATAATAATAAAGGTGATAGTGATAATAATGATGACATAACAATAATAATAATATTAATTAATGATAATAATAAAACTACTAATGATAATAATAATGATAATGTAAAAATACTCATGATGATAATGATGATGGAAATGAAAACAGTAATGACAAGGATGATGCTGAAAATAAATATCACGCTAATAAAATAAAACAGGAAAGGCAAAAAGAGGAAGCGAAAACCAAATCAATATGCACCCCATCATCCAGAAAGATCACTGAATGCCTATAAAAATAAGAAATATTAAAAAAATACATAGATAAGAAGACGTCACGTATAGAAATTAAATTTTATCCCGAAAGTGAAAAGGTATATGAGTTTGGTCGAATTTATGCTAATTCTATCCTATTGGAATGTCACCGAGCAGGCGACGTGTCAACGCACGGTGAAATACTTGTTTACCATTTTTCGTGGCATCTGGATCTCTCACGTGACCTTTCGCGCCATTTCTTGGGGTACGATGTCTTCTTTGATATTGTAACATGGATCAATCTACGACCGAAAAACACCCTCATAACTCATGAGATTTCCTCCCTATAGAACACAGGTGTGGATCCAGGGGGCACAAGGGGCAATATGGGGACAAATCCCATCGGAAACACTCCCCCATCTTGCCCCAAATGAATGAAATTGTACGAAGAGTCTCCAGTTTCTTATCCGCCCCTGAATTTTTCTTTGTCATTATTTTCTTTGTCTGTCATGATTGTTGTTGCTTCTCGGGTGGGATAATTTGCCCCGTTTTACGGAGGGGAGGGGGATTTTAAATTCGTAAAAATGTATTATTGGCTCCTTTGTTTGTCTTGTTTCTAATGCTTATCTGAAAAGATCGAAAACCGCCCCTCCCCCTTATTCATAAAATCCTTGATCTACCCCTGCATAGAACCCTAATGGATTCTGGTATCCTAGGCTACATGAAGTAAGAAAAGGGCGAATTTTCATGGAATAAGATGAGATGAGACCTACATAACCTACCATGGTTTCTGGATAGTGATTAACCTCATTTTGAAGCCAAAATTCGTGAACGCTTTCACGCATGGTCGCAGTCACATCTCGGCTATACGGTATCAATCATTGAAAAAAGCTGAATGGAGGAAATTGAACACCGCTATTAGACATGATAACATGTTAATATAATTTTTCTATAATGGGGTGTATCTTTGGTTGGAAAGCGGGAGAAGGGGGGGCGTGAACATGCACAAATCACAATCTCATGGTAATTATACGTTGTTGTTTTTTTCAAGTCGCTGTCCGTGCTACCCCTCCTCTTCTGCGGTAGTTCAATTATTTCTTCATCGATCATTTTATCATCATCATCATTATTATTATTATTACTATTGTCATTATTTTATTATCATTATCATTATTATTATTCAATTTTGCCTTTTTTCTTTAAGTTAATAACGAACTTGTAGTCACACAATTTATGTAATAAACCAATACATTAAAATCGGGTTTTCATGCTGTATATAGTTGTATATCTTAGATAAGGAAAAATCATGGAATTCTTTAGGGTGTACCAGAATTTACAGAATATCAGTATTTGGTATTCCTACGTGCATTTTTTTTTACAGTCAACACCCATTGTTTCACACATAGGCATTGGTGGACACCTCCATAAAATCGCTGATAGAAACTCACGCCATGTTGACCTTCACTTCTAATATACTTGACCGTGCACACTGTAAGGAAATGCTTATATATATATATATTTCGAGACATTCACTTGACTGTTGTAAATTCAAGAGAAAATGTAGGGAAGAACAAGAAATAGAGTAATGAGCCAAAGTTTTTGAGGGCAGAAATAACGTATGGGCTAAAATTTATCAAAGGCTGCAAGCGAACGGTGTGAGCAAGCAAAATTTTAACGTTTTTTATACAAAAATATCATGTTCTGATAAATTTCGACATAATAGGCCATATTTAGAAAACGATGTCTTTTTTACCCCTTTTCGTTTTCTCCCCCTCCCCATTATTTTCTGTCATGATAATATTTTGGGGGTCCATGGCCCGAGACTTCGCATCATGTACGCCAGTGAGATTGTTATAATGGAGAGAAAAGAAAAAAAGTGGGCACAATGGTTAATTAAACTGAATCAAATCCTTGGTGTGGGAAATTAAAAGCTGATATAACTTTTGGCATATGAATTCAGATGATGCTTATAACAAGCACTTTCATAAAAAAGGGCATGCGTGTTCTTTTTCTCTGGAGATGTGTTGGGTTTGTGCAGATGGTTTTTAAGAGGAAGAAAAGTTGGAGCCCTAAATGGCATGGATGTACTTCGCGTTCAGGCTTTCGATGAGTAATGGCAAGAACATTGAAAATGACGCCATAATCCTACACAATGGAGAAAAATGAAAGGTTCCAGCACTTAGCAGCAAGCCAGCAACACCCAAGTACCATTTCTACATTCATCGATCAAAACCATGCATGATATTTGAAACAGGACGAAAGTATCTTAGCCAAAACGGCGAGCAGTCGGCTTTCATTAATTCTATATTCTGGAGGTGGACATGCACTCTTGGATGAAGAAAGGCACTCTCAATGCCACGGCTGTTCACGAGTCTTTCTGGTTTATATTGTCGTATAACCATCATCAAGATTCAAAATTCATTTATTCAGGACGAACCAACTAGCAAATTTTTTGGATGCCGGTTCGGATGGTGACAATAAGTTTTGTATCCGAGAAGTTAATAGCAACTTTTCGCTCCACGACGCACGGCGGATTCATGAATATAGAGGATGTATTGACAAATGCCCTTCATGACAATGATCAATCGAGAAGTCTTTGTCGAATATTGGTAAAAAACTGCTGCACCGGTTCATCAATTTTCGACAAAGACCTCCCAGCTGATCTTTGTCATTGACGGGCATTTTCAATACATTTACTATGTTCTTGAACCATCCGTACATAGCGGATCGAAAAATACCTATTTTGAAGAAATCATTTTTTTTCTCAGACTTTCATTTCAGATGATTTGAACGCGAGGGGAGAAAAGTTTTCGAATGGGCCAGCTTCACGGCTGACGAAACATTAGCATGAAAACGGGCACCTAAATGAGAGCAATGAATCAATATTTACGTGACTGCTTTAATGGGGGAATAGGACACACACGCACCACGCCAGAGGCAGAGGAATGGAAAACGAGATGGAGAATGGGAGAAAATGTAAATATAGAACACGAATACATACACGTATGAGAGAGAGAGGGGAAAAAAACTTACAGAGGGGAAAACATCTATGGTGGGAAAAGTCCATATATTTTCGTTTCTTCAGACCGTTATCAATAGTTTTTTTTTACTATGAATAAATGTAAAATGACGAACACGATTTCTTTTTCAAAGTTTGTTTTCAAACCGAACACCAAAATAGTGATAGGAAATTAAAAAAAAACAGAAATAATAAGAGAGAAAATTAAATATGAGAAGTAAATGTAAATTGTGCGTTCAGAAAAAGAATAAAAAAAATTCTCTCTTTTCAAATACTTACCCTATATTCCACCCTATCATTGAAGGTCAAGTCCACCCCCAAAAATGTTAATTTGATGAAATAGAGAAAAATCAAACAAGCATTATGCAGAAATTGGATCATCAAAATTGGATGTAGAATAAGAAAGTTATGACATTTTTCGCTATTATTCACAAAACAGTGATATGCACAACTCAGTGACATGCAAATGAGACAGGCGATGATGCCACTCACTCACTCACTATTTCATTTGTTTTTATTGTTTGAATGATACAATATTTGACGAACTTGATTGAACCATATAGTATTAAACAATGCTCCAGGTTCAGGGAGGAATTAATCGTTGTTTCACAGGACAACAGGGACGAAATTTGAATATTTCAAATTCCATATAATAAAATACAAAAGAAATAGTGTGTGAGTGATGCCATCAGTATCCTCATTTGCATACCGATGTGAATATAACTGTTTTGTGAAACTAAGAGAATCAAACTTCAAATGTCACAACTTCCTTATGTTAGCAGGGCCCGCTGGGAGAACAGTTTTCGGAACTGAAGCGGCTACCCTGGGTAAATATACCGCTATTATTATTATATTATTATGTTACATCTAATTTAATGAAATTTTCAGTGTTGGGCTTGTTGGATTTATCTCTTTTTATTCAAATCTACTTTTTTTGTTGAGGTGGACTTGTCCTTTAACATATCAACTTCAGTAGCTAATGCTTGGTGTGAAATGAACAAAGTACCGTCATCTATCTGCAGCAACTTTGATAGGGGAAAGGGGGATTATTGGAAATAATTACTCTGACAAATTTAAGATGTGGTGAAATAATGCAAAAAAATTAAGTCACAAGTAATGTAATGATATGCAAATAGCTGACAATTAAACCTCAGGGCCTGGTGGAAAGTTGTAAAATCACAATAAAGACCTATGTTCATTGTTCAAGACTTTCGCATGGATCTATACCGACACTTAGATCTTGCATTCCCATATATCATTCCAATAAACTCAATTAATATTGAGTAATTACATTTTATAGGTTTAAAGCAACTTTAATCTCTTTTAAATGTTAAAATATTGATTGCGTAAAGGATAAATTACAAAATGAGGACCAAGCGACAGTTGATCGGAATAAAGGATTAGATTTATACAAATTCGGTCACACTGGAGTCATTTTTAGAGAGCGTGCATGCTTTTTAATTTAGAGGCTGATACCAATTACGAGTCTTCCTTTAATATCTTGAAGTTGAGATGACTTTCGCCTCTCACGATTCGCCTATTATATTACAACGATTGTGTCAACACTCCTCGATCGAATGGTATCGATTCCTGCGAACGGACGAATGTAAACGTGGCCCAGATATACACCCTTTTATACTCGGGATACACACACAAAAAGACGGCTAGTGAGGACAGGAGACATAGGAATTGCCATGGAAAGATCAAAGATCTGTTGGGAAGGATATCACCAAAAAGCGCAAATGGGGAGAAACCTAATCTTCGACGTTCTGTCATGCGATTAACCTTCTGTAAAGTGCTCTCCCTTGGAAGAGAAGAAAAAAAGATACCCCATTTTGTGTTTCTCATTGAGTGATTCTTGTAGATGGATGTGATAGAGGGGTTCTTGAGAAAAACAACGCCGCTGCAAGCGTCGAAATTGCGTATACCTCTAACGTTTACCCAAGCACTAATCTTTGAGGATCCCACTACTTTCAGAGTGAGCTGTGAAACTTTTGAGGGTGGATTTTATCCTTTCGTAGTGATATGTCTTGTAAAAAATGCACATTTCTCTCAAGAAAAGCTATAATGCACTCTATAAAGCCGTATAGTTCACTCCAATGGGATTGGTCCCTAGTATCACTCCACGTGGAGTATGATTACAGACTAGAATAGCTATTTTGCATTTAGAGAATATTATTCTTCATTTGCTACCCCAACCAATTCCATACGCAATGATTCCTGGGATTTATCCAAACCTAACCATTAATCTTTTAAAGTGCTTTTTCTCATATAAATATTTAGCAAGACTCTATCCAGGCAAGCTAATCCTATATCAGTGCATCTTGATGATTATAGCTGCATTACAGGCATGTCAGGATAATGATATTCAATACATGAAATTTCACCTTGAATATATCGAAAATTTGTTTTTAAAACACTCGTATTTTATTTGCCATGTTTGTAGCATTTTGGTTGAGCCAGGGAACCTATTTGGTTGAAAAAACCTCGCTCATTATCATGCATGCAAGTTGTTGATTTTGAGCATTAATGTTACTTGAATGATGTAAAATAATAGGTGATCATTTTTGTTTCCTTGTAATTGGTTAAATGATACATGTATAAATATTGTCCATGGGTAGTTTCCTAAAGTTGCTCAAAGCTATAAACGATTTTTAAGCACGACTGGGGATTGAAATGCTATTGCAACCTAACAGGTGTTGTTTCCAGGCTGTGCAATATTAAAACACCTAAATGCTACAAACATACCAAAGAAATATGAGTGTTTTAAAAACAAAATGACTGCATTTATCAATAATTTCATCTAAACGTTGGAACCCCTAAAAAAAAACAGCATTGACAATTCAAATGGATTATGACACTCCTAAACATGGATTTGAGGTCCCGCTATAGAAGAATAGCTTTCAGCTTAAGTAGCAACCCTGGATAAAATAGATTTTTGATGATGATGATGATGATAATTGTTATTATTATTACTATCATTATCATTATTATTGTTTTATTAATATTATCACTATTGTTTATATTATTATTATTATCATTATCGTTATTATTGTTCTCATTATTATTATTATTATCATTATTATCCTAATTATTATTATTGAGGACAGCTTGACTTGCGCAGGATGATAATACTGGAATCCATATCCTAGTAGCCATTAAATAAACCCATACGAGCCCCTGAACGTTATTCATATTTGGTCCCTGCGTAACTCCGGGGCACAACTAGAAACACTCGGCAATGCATAACTCAATTATAATGCATCAAGCGTATTCTCGTTGGAGATATAAATACATTTAAAGAAGATGTGTTTTTTTCTTCCATAGGCCTATTGATATTCAGTGTCACAGTGTTTGAATAACCACGTAGTATTAATGTAACTGTTATTTTTAGCGGAGTAAAAACAACTTTAAAGAGAGTAGGAAAGTGGCCGTAACTATTTTTTTTCGTGGCCCAGTACTTTGGAATTCTCTACCGGTTAATCTGAAAACATCTTGTTTATTTAATATTTTCAAACATAACTTTAGAAATTTTATAAATGATCATTAAACCTGTTTGTAAATAGTTTCTGTATATAATATAAATCATACTACTTGCGTATCTATGACTTGTCTTTGTAATGTTTTCTAATTGTTTTGCAATTTTTGATAATGTCGATAATTGTTATTCTTTTTAAAGTAAGTTGGGTCGGCCGCATTATAAGAACATGTTCTCATGCCTGGCTGCTTCTCTCTAATTGCTTTTTTTCTTGTAAATTATTATGTCTTTGATGTTATGTATACTTTGTTCCTCATGTTTTTTCATCATATTATGGTGATTTTATGCAGAGAGAAAAATAAACTTGACTTGAATTGAATTCTTTTATGAGAAAAAAATAATAGGAATGAGGGCAAACCAAATATAAAAGCGAAAAAATAAGCAGGAACTCAAAGGCATGGGAAAAGGAAATTATGTAAAGAAAATGTAGATTTTCTAGAGAAAACTACTACATTTAGCTTATATTAACTCTGTCCTCGTATGGTATTCTTCAATAATCTGCCTTTTATACACTTCTGAAAACTACTGCAGATGTTATTAGGTATTTGCATGCTAATTATTAGTCAAACTAAAAATTCATACTTATCAATAAAATTCAGCCTGACACAATATAGGCATTAGTAAGCATGGCAATGTTTTATCAAAGAATATGAAAAAATGAGAGTTTAAAGTCAGTGAGTGAGTGAAGCGATTGAGCTTTTCAAAATATTTTTTTTTTCTCTGAAGTATCTGTTGCAAAATAATTTCAGTGGATAAGGATTTGCCAAAATACAGTATAATTATCTTCATTCTTTTTTCTTTATTCTGCTTTCTTTCTTTAATCTATTATTTTTTCATTCTATTTCATTTCATTTTTCAATTTCTTTATCCATTCATTTTATGTTTGTGTTATTATTATGATTTTTTTTGGGGGGGAGGCTAACAATGAGCCCCATTGCCTGCGGTCATGCAGCTGTGAGATGCTAAGTATTACGCTCTAAAAGCATACTCGTTACAAAGACTATAAATCGAGAGCCAGTTGGGTGAAATCAATGTCTATTTTAATGTTGTATTCTATAGCCAGAAATAATTTTTTCTTGTCAAGTTTGACCAAAGATTGTTTAATAATGGACCTAGCATGCTATAAGTAATATAGCAGTTACACCCTATGCACTGAACCCCCTTCCATATAGTAATCTTATCTAATTTGTTTTCAAAGTGTATATATAGGAAACAATGCGCATTGTCAAGAAATGCAGCTTAATGAAGTCTTGACGAAAGAAGAGGCGGTCGGATTTCGAAAGCGCATCGAAGAAAAGACCGAGGCGAAAAGGGGGTTAACAGACAGAATTAATTCAATGGGTTCTAACTTACTGCAACGTGATATGTGATGAACACACAGATGATGCTGAAATGTGTGATGGTTTGATATAGAGTAGCTTGACTAATCACCTCGAAGTTTTAAAGATTCTTTATAATGTAAATTTCAAAATCCCCCCGAACAATTTTCGGCATTAGTCATATATACATACATAGCTAAAAAGTTCGATATAGTTGGATCTCATCATGAAGTTGTCATATATAGATCTTTTGGTTTGATGTTCGATGGTCGAATGATAGACATACGTTTGGATAGACCGACCTTGGAGCTACTAACATCCGTGGACCGACAGAACGAATCGACTTTTGAATGACGGGGGGGGGGGGGCATGACGTCTATAGGGATTACGGAGTTACCTGTTCTTTGCGCCAATTAAAGTTCCACTGGCTGATTAATTACGATTCCTGACTACAGCATAAAAGGCTGGCATTCGAAACCCGTCCACAACACTTGATTATCTACAGTAAATTTTTCATTGGATATAGTTTGGCGGGAATGTTCGGAGGAGACTTTTCTGGCTTATTTTCATATTTCCCCTGCCTTTGACTCTCAGCATTGAATGAATTTAGAATATCTCGTTTCAGTTTTAGATAGTGAGGGTTTTTTTTTTCCAGGATTTTAGAAAAGCATGATAATAATGTAATGAAGCCGAAATCTTAGTCTATTTTTCAAGTTTACAATTTTTATTCTTGGATGGCGTTTGATAGGTCTAGGAATATTCCAAATGAGTGGTAATTATTATTCATATTAGTTAAGAGGGTATTATTTAAGTCAATTAATGCATGTTCACAGGAATGTCCTACCATTGATATTCTGTTATTATCTAAGTGTGAATCCTCTATGTATTTTTAGGTGAGGGCGGGGGGAACCTTCCGATACAAGAACTAAAGTTGTAGCCCTTTTTAGCATTTGTCCCTTATTCGGCGTTGTAATAAATTTACATACATGTACGTAGTGGAAATACAAATTTTCGAGTAATCATGTATGTGCTACCTGTAAGACGAACATTATTGAGTTCGGATTTCGGTGTAGGAATTACAGGATTCCTGTGTAGGATTTATAGGAATTACATTTCACATTCTGGTGAGCGGCTGCCCTTCGCTTCTGGCCTAATTGTTCCATCATCCCCGTCCAAATGAATTCTAATTTCTTCAACGGTACCGAACTTTGTGCAACCACATGGAACGCCTAGCCAGCGTGGAAAGTCGGAAGCCAGGAAATCAACTTTCGCCTGCGACAAACATCATAAAAAAAAAGATGAAAGATGAAGGTAGACAGAGCATCCGAGAGCTTCCATAATTAAATCTTGTTTCCAATTCGAGTGCGGAACGGTCAGGAGCGCAGACGGATACAGCTCCGCAGTGCACATTATGACAGTGATTATTACCGCGTACATGCCTGCGTTACGTAAACTACAATCATGTAGGAGTTGGATTTTATCAAATAAAAAATGTAACGCAAAAGTTCATAGTTCATAGAAAAGCGAATTACATTCATACGAAAAGAAGGATTGATTCATTAAAACGAATTTATTTTCTCTCATTCAAAATAATTGGTAGGCCTACGCAGCCATTATTATTAAAAAAAACTCGCCTTAAATGTGGAAATTATATGATAAAAAGAAAATGGATTATCATTGAATTTTATCTTAAGTTTCCTCCACGCAGGAGACCTGAAAAGGGGAAGAGCAATATGATGTTTAAATATCCATTTATCTTCGCCCAGGCATCAGAGTTATATTTCCTTTCGAATTTATTCCACGGTTTGCGAAGAGGTCACCCTTATTAATGCAACAAAGAAGGAAACTCGATACTGCCATAAGGTAGGCAATAACCTCATGATATCATACCCCTTGACAGATGGATATTAGTCATCCCGTAGCGGTGTATAATATGTAATATCGCATCTTTCTTCAGCTTTGATGCGAGGTCAAAAGATCTTTAGTCATCTTTTGTTGGTGACCTCACAAGCATAACGGAGGGGTTAGAATCTTTTATTTTTTACCCATTCAATTACTTCAACAGATTGTGGCGAACCCGGTCCGGGTAGACACGGTCACGGCGGGAAGGCTGCATTGTCGGGCAAGCTAATACATGTATCATTGACTGTGAAGTATGGCGGAGGGGTACATTTCTTTTGCACTCGTTTTGACGTGTTTTGTTATTTTACATGATTCATTTGCTTCATATTGCAAATTAGATATTATACCTAGGCATACCCCTGAAAAAAAGGGATATTGGATGGGGTATAAAATTAGAACATGAAAAATGGAAGGGTGGAAGAAACACTAGCATACCTAAGAGGGGGCAGACTGCCCCCCCCCTCTGATGAGTCACAACTCATGCAGGGGACGTATCCCTGCCCCCCTGACGAGAACGTGATTTTTTTTTTTTTGGCTAGTCAATTTATTTTTTTGTGGTAAGAAATCCTTTATTTGTGGTTAAAGACTTTTTTTTTTTTGCTTGTCAATTTTTTTTGTGGTAAGAAATCCTTTATTTGTGGATCTTTTTTTTTTTTTTTGCTTGTCAAAATTTTTGCCCCCTTCTGGAAAATCCTAGGTACGCCAGGGGAAAGAAATGTATGTGAACCTTAATTTGTCCATGGATACCTCACGCGCCTGTATTTACCCAAGTATTACTTATCGTGCAGGAAAATTGCACACAAATTAAAGTTTACAATCGGGTGAGGAAAAAGGGAAATACACGTATGAGTATAGAATAAAGCTCGGTATATCCAATATACAGTATGTCAGGAATATTGAATAAGAAAGACATAACGTTGCATTAATTTTCATAAAGGCAAGGGCAGTACTTCTTCAAATTTTGAAAAATAATGAAAATATATCGCAAGTATATAGACTCCACCAACATCAAACGCACACTATAATACTTTAACATCTAATGCTGAAAGCAATCTTTCATCATCTCACCAATCGCATAATATAAGCGATTGAGAATGAAATATTCAAGAAGAAACTAGTTATAAAAGAAAAAAAAACACCTGCTACCGACATCCATTTTCTTTTTTTAATCCCAACTCAGATATGTTTTACCAATCTCACACCATCATCACCTTGGACGTCAAAATAATTAGATTATGAGAGGCAACTTATAATAATGACACTAGCACACGAATAAAACATTATCATGTCAGCAAGAATCCAGGCACTGATGGGCTTTGCATTGCCAGAAAAAGCAATTGCACGATAAACTCACCCGTAAAAGACATTAGATGATGGATTTGTGCGGTAGATGTTGTTTTATTTTTCTTGTGAAGATTTTATTTTTTACTCGAGCTGATTCATGGTTCAACCACTTTCATCAGCCATTGAACATTTCCTGGAATTGCATGGCAATCTTATTCAAAGCCTGGACCTTCTTGTTTTTCTTTGTAGAGAGGGTGTTGGGTGGATGAAAATAGAATGATTGCTGCTGATAGTTGCTGAAGGTTGATGTCTGTTTTGATTGGTTCAGATAACTCTGTTTTTCATGTCCTTGTATTCATTAGTTAAGACTTATCTCCGTTTTCGGCAATAATGAAAATTGATCTGAAACTTTGTATATTATTGTATTGTATTTATATCTATATGACGTACCCTGCCACAAGCCTTAGCTTTTAGGGTATACGCCTTCTTATCTAAACCTAAGATGTACCTATCTACATGATCTATATTTTTCATAACAAACTGATTTTTGTAAGAATTTATGTTTACGAAAATTGTAGAAATTTGTGAAATCGAAGAAAATAAATGTTTATTTGCATTGAAAAAGAAACATGCTAAGGTTTGTTATTAGAGGGCATGGCCAATAACGTTATGTGATTAAGGGTGGCCCTGTTGTATCTTGATATGAAGGGGGGGGGGGGGAGGTGACATAAGGCATAAAGGTGACTTGATTTTTTTTTAGATGAATGACAGGAATAAAATAGAGCACCATATAGCCCCCCATTTTTTTTCTTTCCCCTCTTATTGTCTTTTTCTGTTTTCTCCTATCCTTTTTTTTATAAACCAATAAACGAAAAACCATAGGGTCGCCGCCCCCCCCCCCCCAGGATGCCGTCCCTATTCGACATGCACGATGAAGAATCGAACAAAACCACAACTTTCTGCGCTGATAATGCATTATTTATTCGAAAGACATAAACCCGAGAACCGGTAGAATTACAGATGAAACGAATCTGGTCTGTGGATGAATTTAAAATGAACAAACTGTGAAAAAGAATACGAAGAAACAAAAAATTGAATCGGATCTTTAACAGCAAAATACAGGGTATTGGTTTTAACCGAAGGTTTGTGAGGAAGACATAGACACCTCGGTTCCACAGAGGATGTAAGAACCGCGAAAGAGGATGATGATATTTGCAGAAAATGCTGATTGTAGATGTCCTGTAGATTGGGTGGTTCGATGACGTTAATAAGTACGAAAGAAATCAGGGCCTAAAGGTGTTTGTTTCTTCAAATGAATAATGATTCATTCTCTTTCGCCATGTTCAGATTATACGTAGGTGACTGATTCTGATTCATAATCTTATAATGAATAAAGCTAACAAGTGAATTAGCCATGGATATTAAAGTCCTGTTTGAAGATTTCAAGAAAGTACGTTGCAATTTAAAACATTGAAAAGGGATAGAAGATATTATCCTCATTCGTAAAAAATTAGGAATCTCCAATCAACATAATAAGGAGAAAGAGGATGTATATAGAAGGCGAAGATGAATGAAGTTTAAGATTAAGCAGATGAAGGCGAAGAAGATGAGAAAGAACCATGGGAGGAGGAAGAGAAGAAGAAGAAGAAGAAGAAGAAGAAGGAGAGAAAGTATAGAGGGGGAGGAGAAAAGGAGAAGAAAGGGGAGAAGTTCATGAACAACATCAATAAAAAATGAAGAATAAAAAATATTACGAAGAATAAAATGAAGAAGAAGAAATAAAAATTGAGAGGAAGGAGACGAGAGGGACATCACATACTGCTTCTTAGCTTATAGGCCTACTCCTGATTGCCCGATATCATACGTCACGTGACCTATATTAAACCTCATCATAAAATCTTCAGTGCCTGAACACCAACAGGAAAGATGTTGACAACATAAATGACATCTCTATTCTTTGAGTTGAAGCCTGATTTAAGGACCACCTGCTACCATCCAAACGCAATTCTTCATTGTGCCATGGTCCATGATCACGCTAACGCATATTGGTTTCTTAATTTCTGGTCTTCGAGGAAAATTGACTCTCTTTATCCTATAATATGCCTTACGATGCTAGTTTCCCCAGAAATGGCAGATTCTTTCAAGGTTTTCATTGTACCCATTCAATCAAACAGAAATAATCAACTGTAGACAGAATTAAAACAAACAACATTATTTTGTTTCATTTTAGCAATCTATCAGTTCTTCAAACTACATTACATACTGTCAACGGTGGAAGACCACAGATTAATAGTTGTCGATGAGATTCCTAGTAGATAAATATAATATTCTGTTGGTATTTGACTGTGATAAAAATGAGAACAATATAAAATCATATCAACCCCGCCAGCAACAATAAGACAATAACAACGTAACCCTACTGGAATGAACAGTGTCCTACAGTGTGTTCACAGTGTGGAACACTATGTGAAATCACCTTCACACTGTTAAACTTGAGCATTTTAACCGTTTGAATATCATATTGACAGAGGCGACCATGTGAACACGCTGTGAACAGTCACACTGTCGATATGTTCACAAAGTGAAAATTTCTTCGCATCGTTAAATTTGACCATTTTAATTGTGTGAATAATTTTTTCACGTAGTTTTCATGATTGATTGATTGATTGATTGATTGATGATGTACACATTGTGTGACAACGTGCTCTTTCCAGCATGGAACAGCCGAAATTTGTAACATTATTGTCATCAGCACCCTATTACTAATCAGCAAATGTACACAGATCCTTATTCAAGCAGCTTATTCAGGCCACCCCCCCCCCTCACGATCAAAATACAGCATGTGGCGTTACACGAACATTCGAAAATTGAAACGATCCTAACGGCCCAATATAATTACATAGCTACAAGCTCTACAAACATTGTTTTCTGTCAGCATCATTATGGTTTCGATGATCTAAAAAGGTCAAGCAACCTTTGTTACCTGTGAGCACTGGCGGATTCAGGAGGGAGGGGGGGGGGGCAGCCGGCTTTTTCGTGGACGAAAATACCTTAAATTTTTGGTGAAAATGATTTTTCTATATTTTTTATTTTTTTTTGCTTGTCAAATTTTCTGTGTATGGACGAAATGAGCATTTTTTTTTTGCTTCTAAAATTTTCTTCGGGAAAATGTGCCCCTTGCCCCTTTTGGAAAATCCTGGATCCGCCCTGCCTGTGACAGTCCCCTCTTGTCCTTAAAAATCCCCTCACATTATACTATAGTCAATAATCTATATTACTTACTCATCAGTGCTGGGCGCCTATCAGAATTCACAATTGCAATAATTTCACACCCTCATCGTATCCAATTATCGAATCTTATATTCTATGGAATACAGAAAAACAAATTACCACCGCCGTTTCAATACTACCCCAGGCCCGAGGGAAGGTTTGCATTTTCTTGTATAATTTCAATTTACAAACGACACGTCATATAAAGCCACTCGTTCGGGAAAACATTTGATATGGATATTTGTAAAGTTCATCTCGTATTATGAAGAAACTCAATTTTAGTATCGTCGTGGGAATAAGAGTCCATATCGGTAATGGATTTACGGTTATGAAATTTAATGGAGTTTGCACGGAGAGAGAAACATGGCCGGATCATCTTACGCTTGTTTCTCAATTTGAGAATGTTCAGTTGGTGATGATGAGTTTTGAATTTCAGAAACATGTATTGTAGTCATGAGGTCATGTATGGAAATGTTTAATGTTTCAATATTTATATTGGGGGACTCAGATGGGTGGATATGATAGTGATCATTTAAACTGTTTTAAATAATATTTTCTTATTAAACCCTTTTAACATTTTATTTACCCAGGGTAACCACTTCAGTTAGAAAACTGCTCTACCAGCGGGCCATGCATAACATATTTTTATTATTACCCTTCTCCAATCTAAATGCTGAGGAAGATGGCCCCATTTTAATAATAGGTCTGTGGAATGACTTAGCCAGGGATCGAAACCACGACCTCCTGTTCATGAGGTGGGCGCTCTACCACTGATCCACCATGCCCGGTTTACGAAATAGGAATGACATCTAAGGAAGATATTAAACTAGTCACAACTGGGGAGCGTTTCATAAACATTTTCATCCGACAAATTGTCAGATCTGACATCTTTTCATGATTTTGATTGGCCGAGAGGCACTGTTCCTATGGTAACTGTCGGATAAAATGGGACTTGTCGGATAAAACGTCCGACAAGTCCTTTCATGAAACGCTCCCCAGATCCGCAAACACGTATTAAACAGGTTAAATGAGGAGAGAGAAGGGAGTTGTGTGTGTGTGTGTGTGTGTGAGAGGGTGTGTGTGAGGGTGTGTGTGTGTGTGTGTGAGGGCGTGTTGGAGAGAGAGAGAGAGAGGGTGTGTGTGTGTGTGTGAGGGCGTGTTGGAGAGAGAGAGAGAGAGAGAGAGATGTGGGAGAGGAATACAGTGGCTGATGATAAAGAAATACATAAATAACTGATAGAGAGAGATGATATATAACGAATGAAGTGGAGACATAATGAAGAGTACTGAAAGTGCATTTCTTTCTATCGGAAATAATTGACGTTTGACTTATTTACGTCAGATAGGTACTTCACAAGAGTGCATTAAGACAGATAGACTCGGTCATAGCTTGAATTATGGCTAATCCTGCTGTCATAAATTTAATACATGCTGCTTGACTTAAATTGTGACGTTATAAAGCGAGGAAATTATCATGATTAGTAAGCCGTGTCTAATGATCTGATGATGATCATAATTGTGAGAAATTATACATGTAAAACAGGTTGGCAACTCTTTTGTATTTTTTGAGAAAATAATGTTAGGCGTAGCTTAATTCAAAGCTCCCCAGAGTTTTCTTTTTTTCTTCAAAACTTTGGTGAGGACGAAAAAATGTCTCAGTCAGGAATCGAACGTGATTATATCGAGCACACACACAATTTATATATAATATATATCTATAAACATCAATAACTGCAGGGAACTCACAATAACAATCGTTGCTTTCTAGTTAGTTCCCTTTTTTATTTCTCTAATTTATATTTTGCTTTGTAATTACTTGTTGATTTGTTTGACTTTGAAAAGAAAAAAAAAACGAATAAACACAATAAATCAATAAACAAACAGATCGGCCTGTAGTCTATAGGTTTCATGACGAGAATAGCATCGGGGAAATTGACGTCACTAAGGTGGATTTTCCTTGACCTTCGAATGCATTTAAATGATATTGATGTATGTTATATCGAAATATGTACACGCAGGTTATTGTGTGCTATTTTCAGCAGAGTTATGCATGATCTTTGTTATCCGTCAATTTCCATTTATACATGGCCATGGTTGCAATCAGCAAGGGTTAGGGAAACTGATGCTTCTTTCCATTTAAACGTACATTTATATTACAAATTTTCACAAATAGACTGTGTAACAAATCATTCATTTTCTTTGGTAAAATGGTACAAAAAAACGGCGAAAATATTGTTGCCCCCCCCCCCTTCGGGAAAATATCCTTCCTTGTACAGGAATAGCAAAACGGAATATAAAATGTGAGCGAGCTAAGCGATCGAGCAAAATCTTTTGAATTTTTATTTAAAAAAAAATCAAGTTTGTGATAGATTTTGACATAATATTCAGAAAATAAACCCTTCTATCTTTCCTTTTTTGGGCCTGATATTTATTTTCAGGGGGGGGGGGCAAGAGAAGCTTCCAAGCCCCCAATTTATACGTCACTGCTCTCTAAAAAGCAAACAACACGAGCCACACTTACAGATCTAAGTGCAGTGCTAACGCTTCGGTGCTGCTATTTTTATAGCAGTCATATCGTTAGAGTGTGGGATGAAATGATTCGTGTAATCTGAAAAGCAAGGAGTCTGTATATAAGGCAGATGGATCGAGGTATCTGTGTTGTGCTGTATTGTAAATTGTCTTGTCTTCTTCTTCCCTCCAAATAGTCTACATGCCTCGACTGCAATATGAAAACGATACTCAGTAATTTCCAAACCAACATTTACGTTTTTAATGTGGTGTATATGAATTTGATTTTCATTTCATTATCAATTATGAATTAATCTTAATTTAGTGTTTTTCCTGATTACTTAATTAGAAACAAATGCAAAAAGCAACAGCTCACAGAAATCCAACGTTTTGTTGATGTACATATTTTCATTTCAAATAGTAGGGGGCACAATATCGAATGTCCCCCTACTATTTTAGGCCTTTTATGATGAAGAAAAATACATCATTCACAATCGAAATGATCCATGTATTTTGGATTAAAATGACTTTACATTTTTGGTGATAACTTTTTTTTGCTTGTCAATTCTTTTGGGGTTAAAATGAGCTCACATTTTGGGTGATGACCTTTTTTTTTCTTGTCAAATTTTCCAGTCCCCCTACCTTTGGGGACATATTTCCGCCCATGCATATTTTAGTGGAGACCCCATCACCCTAAGATTTTCAAGAAAGCCTTTATTGAACGATAACTCATTATTGCGAAGATCATCAATACAGCCTAGAATCGATTAATCTCCTACATTTATTTATTGTATAGGGGCGAGTCAAATACTTTAAGGCGTTTAATTATAAATTCATATAGATTAAAAAAAGAAACGAATTTGAGATTAGTTTGATTCATTCAATATTTTGTAGATTTATTGAAATGTTTAATTATTGATAATAGGAATCACTGAAAATAGGAATCATGATACCTAATTAAGCTAAGTAGTATCAGTGTGTAACGGTGAACGGGATGTCAGATAAACATCGAGTCTGATTATGTAGACTATATCAAGGTGTACCCAAAGATGAGATAGAAATGATAGAGAGAGGAAGTCATCTCAAGGAGAAAGCAATCTTTTCTCCGCGTCCCGGGGGAAATTAAAACACCAAAATGTGAAAATCGGCAGCGCATGAAACACCTTTTTCATCTGTCTGAGCGATAAGCGAAGGAGGATGTAGTCTTTCATTCAAGTGGTTACTCTAAAATAAACTAGTCAATATGACTCCAAGGGGGGGGGGGGGGTAAGCTTATCTTTATAATTATCTTTTGGTCATATTAATTTTTTGGGGTCAAATTTGACGAGAACGCAGCTATTTTTTGCACTATGAAACGGAATAAGACTAGACAGATTAGTTGACCAAGTTGACTATAAATCATTTTAATCATTTTAACTCGTTTGTTTATTGTGAGTGTGTTAATCTTTGACTCTGGGCATTAATTTGAAAATAGGAAATTTTCGAAACCAATGAGAATATGAATAGAACAGAAGATTCAGATAAAGCATCGAACCACCCACCCAAAGATGCTTCCCATATACTAAGTAACCATGTGAACAGAAGATTCATGGCAGCTAATAACAAGCTGTAAAATAACTTGCCCAGATTTGTTTAGGGCCGATAGACATGTTTAAATTTTTCAAAATTTTTAAATATCCAGAAACTCCCTCCTTTTTTTTTTTTTTTTTTTTGATGAAGAACGAAAGCTGGTTTGAACATGGAGAGAAAATTCATCGTACAAAATACGGGCCGTATCAGTTCGCCCCCATTGATAATCATTAATTAGGCCTATGTTATGGGTTAATAGTTCATCAGTAATGGGTCAAAGGACTGTCACGTGATTGTGCTTTTTCAGCTATTCTATTTTGTTGTGTAAATCAATTATGATGACACAATCATCAGTTTTCGTGATGAAATTCCAACTTAAACTAAAGCCCAATTTGTATGCGTTCTGCAGCCGGGTCTGCATTTTGTAAATTGTAAGTATAACTTCATGAAGTAGTTTATGTAGAGTAATAATTTCTGTTTTTTGTGATCAATTTTATTTAATTAATTTCATTTCATGGAAATATCTTTCGATATTAAAATCGTTTAATCAAAATGATAAATATGAATATTTTGTACTAATTCACGTAGCGCATCGCTTTGTTTGTGATTGAAATGAATATTGTAATAGTTTGAATTTGTGACGGTTTATCAGAATCACTAAGAACACGCATGCACATGACAAAATATATTCCCAAGAATTGACTCGAGACTAAACCTAAACATCGTCACGCGTCCTCGAAGCTCGTTACGAGCTTTTGCTCGTCGATTAGAAAGGTGTCGAGAGAAAATAACAGATGTCTTCGCAATATCCAGGGTGATTTTTCAATCCCGGAAAGGAAAACCAAAGATCACAGAGAGGAAGAAGAAAAACGTGTTATTTTTTAGAGAAACTTACGAGTCAGGGAGTTTGTGTTAGCACGGATCAACCACCTTGATAATGGGTGAGAGAGAGAGACAGACGGAGGCAAATAAAGGGGGGGGGGTGGGTGGAAGTATTGGTGGACAGGTAGAGACCGGCAGAAAGACAGAGGGAGAGGCAGAGAGAAAGAGAATAAGAGACAGATATAGAGAGATTGATATTTTAGACGGTGGATATAATTTGCTCTCAGATGAAGCGGAAATTGCATCAGCTGTGTAACAACATGCTTGGTTTATTCCTAGGTGGATGCTACTTTCATAAACACAGGCTTTCTTGTTAAAGGGAATGTTTCGTAAAAAAAAATTGAGATAAATCACTATCATGAATATGACGGATGACTTACGAATTCAGTCGAAATATTTCAAAATGAAATTATAATTGCTTCAGAAATATACACCACGAAAAGTTTAAAATCAAAATATTTTCATCTGTATTTTTCACCTAACTTTGTTGTTTTATCGGTAAATGGAGTAGAAATAGATATTACTCCATAAATTATGGACTATGGATAATTCTGATGACGACAACAACGACGATTGTGGTGGTGGTGATAATATTGATGGTGAGTTTTATGAAAAAATATTAATAATGGTATTGATTGTAACGATGATGACGGACATGATGGAGATGATGTACTGATATTGATGACGATGACAATGATTATGACGATGATCGGGATGATGATGATGACGATGATGATGATGGTGATGATGATGATGATGATGATGGTGATGATGATGATGATGATGATATTAGTGAAAACGATGATGACGATGATGAAGTTGATGACTATGCTAATTAAATCAATTTTAACGATACCAATGGAGATCATGTAGTAGAAGGGAATGAGAATCACCAGACAAAGAATGAAGACTGTACAGTAAGGTAGACCTAATATATAGGGATGCAGGAGGCGAAGGCGTATATCCCTGTGTTAGAGAACCTGATGATTATTACGATACCAATAATGGCATCGATGATGATGGATCCTTGATGGAAAGAAGCCTTGGGATTTACGGCCATAATTTTCAACCTTCTATAACTCCCTGTCTGCCTTTATCTTTCTCCCTCTATCTCTCTCCGTTCTTCGCCAATCTCGCGTTATGCTCAACAGTCATATTCTCACCCCCCTCCCGCTCTCAAACTCTTTGTTTTTCTCCTATTCTTCACTTTCCGTTTACCCCCTCTCCCCATTTCTCTCTTTGTTTCCTGTATCTTTTAAAAAAAAATTTTTTTCTCTTTCTGTCTGTCACTGTCTCTATCTCTGTTTTTAATATTTCTCTTTTATGGAAGAATATCACAGTAGAGAAATATGACAAAGGACAGCCATAAAATGTCTGAATGTCGCCCACATCTTTATCAATAAGTGTCTAAAAACACGATGATGAGAAACAGACGTTAAATACATTTACAGGAAAACGACTATTCTACAAATTATCAACCATCACCACACAATGACAAAGGCGCATCATGCGCGCATCCCAGTGCCTGCATCTCCATAATCCATATACATTCATTTTCTGAGAAGGAATTCTGCACTATATATCACGATATTCCTAATTGCATTAACATTTTATAAACCCGGCTTGTCGATAACACCGCTTTGATCCTGTTGATGATTTTAACATCTTACTTTGGCAATGGATTTTATTTTTCAAAGCGTAAAACCACATCTGTGTAGAAAAAAATGTTTGAAAAAAACTATTGAAAATTGCCTTGGCAAATATTCTTCGAAATCATGGATTAGTCATTTTCGATACTGAGCCTTTTAATTAAAACAACAGGCGACGAAAGTAAATTGTAATACATTGTTATTTCATTTCATTGCGTTGTTTTATAATTCGCTTGCTTTTGTTGAATATCTGAATGAAAAAAATTCGTTCAATCAATCAAAGATTTGGCAAGATTAGAACACCACATCGTATAACGCCAAATCATATAGTTAACGCCAAATCGTCATCATTTTTGAAAAAGTGATCAGTCATAATACAAACATTTATCATGTTCAGTGTTGTACCGTGGGTCACGGCATTGGGGGGCATCAGCAAACATTTTGAGACACTTAGTAAACGCGCGAAGCGCGCTCAGTTGCCAGGTGTACTGACCTAATAGAGACATTGTATGGACAGTGCCATTAAACGGATATGTATCTCACTGATTAAATAATGTGAGCGCAAAGTGAAAGCTGAAAATTTTTGATATCCAGACCTAAAAGGGACATTGTAAGCCAATTTTTGTTATCATGATACGTACATGTACCTGTCTCGGTAAACAAACAATACGAGCGCGAAGCGCGAGCTGAAAGTTTTGTATATATTGACCCCAAACGGACATTTTAAGGACTATATTTTAGGAATCATTAAAGAGTATACATATCTCACCACAGTCATCTAATATGAGTGCCAAGCGCTTGCTGATTTTGTTGGAATAACATATAAACACACTTGTAGACTAAGCACTAATTGTAGTTATTGTAATCATGACTATTAACATACCCATCTCACTAATCAAATATTGCAAGCGCGAAGCGCGAGCTGAAAATTTAGGAAATTCAGACCTGAAGAGGAGCATTTTAAAGCTTGTTTGTAGGAATTCACGAATATCATACGTATTTTACTGATCAAATGATGCGAGCGCTAAGCGTGAGCTGAAATTTTTGTTTATATTGACTCCAAACAAGGGATATTTTAAGGACTATTTTATAAGGAATCCAGTAAGCGTATACATATCTCACCATAGTCATCTAATGCGAGTGCCAAGCGCTTGCTGATTTTGTTAGAATTGCATCTATTAACACAAGTCATGAAGCACTTATTTTAGTCATTGAAATCATGATTATCATACGCATCTCACTAATCAAATATTGCGAGCGCGAAGCGCGAGCTGAATTTTTTTTAAATTTAGGTCAGAAAAGGGGTCATTCATAAGGACTAATTTTAGTTAGGAATTCATGAAGAGCGGACATATCTCACCAATCCACTAATGCGAACGTAAGCACGGACAGGTAATG
Source organism: Lytechinus pictus (assembly GCF_037042905.1). Lineage (NCBI taxonomy): Eukaryota > Metazoa > Echinodermata > Echinoidea > Temnopleuroida > Toxopneustidae > Lytechinus > Lytechinus pictus. Next base: position 1,983,739 of record NC_087258.1, read on the forward strand.
TTTTATGTTAAGACCTTAAAATCGGGTAGTCATGAAAAAGAAGCATATGTCACTACGTAAAACAATAATAACTCGAAAGTGGGAGGAAATATATTTGGTGTATATTGATTTGATTTGACGTCAGGTCTCTCAAATATTTGATCTATTATACCTAGTTAAAAAGACAATGCGAGCACCAGGAACAATGAAGACATAGGCCCTGAGCAAATTATGTTTCATAATGTTATGAAAAAAAAATGTTTCTTATGTAATATACAGTAACATAATTATAATATAACATTACAATAGACAATAATTTATTCTTTCCCGTTACGTTTCTTTTCCTTTCTCCCTCTTTTTCACCTTTTCCCCGGTTTTTTTTTTTGGCCAGCCGATTAGGGGGGGGGGGCACGTGCCCCCCATGCCCCCCCCCGTAGTTACGCCACTGATCATGTTTATACATGATATTAATTGGGATAATGCTGGTTGCCTAGCTTATTAGCTAAAAAAATCTTTTATTCACGTGCACAATATTATAAAAATATTTGATTTAAATGTTTTTTTTTTTTTTTTTTTTTTTTATGGGGGGATTGAGTGAATACGTTGTTCTCAAAATTGGTGTGCATGTCCTTGTTTGTAATATTGTATAGAAGATTTTGCTTCGCTTCATCTGTCATAATTATGTTTATGTACAAACAACTATACAACGTCATTGTTGTAACCCGACCTACCCTGATATACCTTACCGAATTTTCGACCACTGAAAATAGAGCAAGAATAAACAAGTGGAGAAGAGGGATTTGATGTTGGGTATAAAGGTGATTTTAATGTATAATGCACGGACTTAATTCTCCTTTACGACATTGTTGTGTAGGATGGTTGCATTCCATTTTTAACAAATTGACGTCTTTTTCCTCGTTTAGGTGCATAAATTATGCCACTCTCTATCTTGATATACAAACAATCAATCTTCTTGGCATTTCTTCCTACCTCACAGCCGTTGTTTGATTTATTGCAGGATACAGCCAGGTTAATACTATACAGGGAAACTTGCAGGGAGGACAAGATAGGGGGAATGAGGGAAGGGGAGTGAGGGGGGGGGGTGAGGGGGGGATATGGGAGTCAGTGGCACTTATCAATAATAATAAAAGTAAGTAAAATAAAATAAAAAATTAGGGAACGTGAGATGGGGTGGGTGGTAGAGACAGAGAGACAGAGGGGGAGAGAGAAATGGACAGAAAAAGGAAGAAAAAGACAGAGAAAGAGAAAGGAGAAGAGAAAGATAGAAAGGGAGAGGAAGAGGAAGAGGAGGCATGGAGGGGGAGGGGTATCTTTTGACGGGGTTGATATTGTTGATATCTATAGTAGATGTGAAACTCGTCTTCAGTAGTATATGTATAGCTTACGCCATTGTTAAAACGGTAGAGACGTATTGAGGAATTTCCATATAAATTGGATAAAATTTGACATGTCTCTCTCCGGATTCATAGGCGGATCGTAAAAACACTCATTAAAATGGAAATACTCATTGTTCTGTCCATGTTGAAATCATCTGACCTGCAGAATCCCGCAATTTAATATCCATATAACTTACAGATGATATTTTTTTTCAAATTCGCTTTTTGTTGAAAGCATTTTAACATCCAAAATTGACTGTTTAACATGACAATACTAAGCAAAATTGACGAATACAATGCAGTCAATTCATAGTTATTTCCTTTCAATAAAAATATCAACTTCATTTTCTCGACGCTATAAAATAACTGAATTTTCCTGCCAACGTCTCTTCTCAACGTACATTGTCCAGAGGAGTCCATCATGAAACTATTCGGATGTTAAGATCAACGAGGGTATAAGCGAGAATGAGAGTAACTGGTGGTAGTAAGGAGGGGGGGGGGGGGGGTATCGAAATTTATGAAAGTTATGAGAATTCGTACTAAGTGGTTCCTGTCCATTAAAAACTACTTTACTTTTCTTGTACTCGATCCTTTTTCTAAAAGATCTTGACCATTTCACCATACGTAAAAATGTTTAACCCCTGTTGGGAATGGGCAAGTCGCAGTATTGAGTTTATATCATGCTCATTCATATGAAATGCTTCCATCCATCTACCGGGTGCATTAATGGACTGTTGTTTTAAGAAATTGCTCTGGCCGCCAGGCGCACGGGGAGTAATTTTAAGCATTACGATGAAGCGATCGCCATATTATAAGGATCACCATCCGCAGCTTGGTAGTATTATCTCAGATCAGAGTGAGAGAGAGAGAGAGAGATGGAGAGAAGGGGAGGCGAAGATGGAGGGGGAGAGGTGTAGAACGGTGGCGACACAAGGGTTTAAAGAAGATGGGAGGGGGTGGGAGGGTGGCAAAGTTTTGAACGCCTCCATCTCAATCTTTGCAGCGATTTATTTGTTTAGTCGTGTCTATAGTTATGACTTGTTTTTGTTCTATTAAAAGGGAAAGGTTGGGGCTTTAACCCAAAAGCTGCTTCTGGCGTCAATGTCATTCTATTATATTTCAACCATGTTTACATTAATGTTTTAAACCTTCAACATCATATAAATAATAATTTGATTGCATGATCATTTATGTGTTTATTCTACTATCATCTCTATTTACAGGACCACTACTAAATAAAGATGAAGATAGGGAGTGCTCTCCAGACGTCTTTCGTCGTTGCCATGGTGATACTAGTGGTCATTGCCGGGGCGGACGCGAAAAAGAGAAACAGGAAACGCCCTCCTGATACGCCAGGGAAACTAAAAGGTAGGACGTCATTTCGATGATGATGTTGCTGCTGCTGTTGGTGATGATGATAGTGGTGGTGATGATTATGATGGTGGTGGTTGTGATGATGATGATGATGTTAATGACCACGGCGATGATAATAATGATGACGATGATGACGATGATGACGATGATAATGACGACGACGAAGATGATGCTGATGATGACGATGATATTGCACACACATTTCACCCATTTATGCATTCAGAGCAGCACGTTATTAAGATCATCTCAAACGATTTTATAAGGTCATATCGGAGGTGTAAGAGTATATATGATTCCAAATTTACTGACCGCACAAGTTGAATAACTATAGAATGTCAATAAAGTTCAAGATAAGCCGCCAAATGACAAGCAGAAGACAAAGGATTGAATGACCAATAAATGTAAAATATACAACGTGAAAGCGAAGAGTATGCCTTGGTGAGATGTAACGTTTCTTTTTCCTCAATTACGAAATGGCATCAGATTGTTACTATGGCAACCCCAGACCCATCTGTGTTTATCAGTATTGTACATCAGTCATAAAAATACTTTGAAAAATATTTGCTTGACATTTCCCTCCATGACTTTCTCTTTCCTACCCTTTGCTTTTCATTCGTCTTTTCCTAGACGACTCACAGTCGTGTTGTTTGTGAATTCGTCTTTCTTTCCTAGCATTATTATTAGATTTTAATTGTCGATTGTTGACTGCATTGATTTTCTTTCACTGTCAATACTCATTAAGAGTATTTCTGTCAGTTTTGCGTGACTGTGATAATTGAATTTCAACTGCACTCTTCTCTGCTTCATGCGTCTTACTGTGTTAACGAAACAGCCTCGGTGCTAATGATTTATATCATTTATATGTTAATGATTTAAAGGAGGGGGGTGTCTTCAGTCACCTGTTCCTGGTTCCGCGGCGGCCCCTGTGTTTTCAGCAAGAGTATACTACATTGTTCTTAAAGAAATACTCAAGGGAACTCAGCAGTGACAAGTATGATCAACCATATCAACTTGATATTCGAAGAGGCTCTCGTCAAGAATTTTGATCTCCCCTTGCCACTTCTCCCGTGTATTTTTTCTTAATCCCCAAACCACTCCTGCTCACCATGCCATCCAAGTCTGTTGCCATGGAAACGAGTAGAACAAGAAGATAGATAGTTTACCATTATTTCTCTGGAGATATACATGCTCCGAACATTATGGCTTGGGCTCGATATCTACAAAGGTTGTTTCTTGTTGTTGTTGAATAATTACGTTGGAATGAAAGCGAACAGTTTGTTTTAAAGCTTTTCGTAAGTTACGTATAAAGGCGACCGCACACCTTACGATTGGTCTGCGACCCAATTTCAGAATAAAATGTAACAGAATTTGATGCTAATATTGAGACTCAGAATATCTTACTGTGTAATGTTCTAAATTATCGTACGAATACCTATGTTCAAATCTGTGACTATGCTTTCATCCTTCCTAGAATAAAAGCAAATTTAATATCTAGTCGTAATGACGTCATAGCAGTGGTACGATTTGCTACGATTTGAAACTAATTTGGCCTTTACTCCAAAATAAAAGCTTGCAATCTTTCAAAATGGTTATATTAGTAGTCTTTCAATTGATTTTAACCTCAAATAAAATGATATGTTCCATTCACATTATCAGAAAACGAGCAAAATGCAATTTGTTCCAAAATCGGATCGCGAACAGTCGTAAGATGTGCGGTGGCCTTAAGACCTTTCAAATGACTAGAATATGAAAGGCCTCCATTCTAAAAATGTGTTATTAATGTATACCTAATACCTATTACCCCTTAAGCGTGTTCATTTATATTCAAAAAACAGATTAAGACAAATACTATATAGTGCGTTTTAAAGTAAATCAAAATTTCAACCCTAGCGAGTGTAATCAATTATCATGCCTACAACATTCATTTGATTTTTCAAGCATCGCAGGGAAAAGGGAGAAAAGCGAGGAAGAAAACGAAAGACAGAAAGCGGAATATAATAAAGTGAGGTCTCTGTCGTATAGGGCTCTATTAATACCTATATAATAAACTCGTTTAATGTAGGTTTTTTTCCTCGTTAATATATTTCACGTACGTTTGCCCGCTTATAACTGTTATAACTGTCTTGATCTACATCTTTGATAATTACGATAACAATTCGGCTGGATTTTACAGACTTCACCTTGAAATAATTGCTCTCAACTCTAAGGTTTGGCTTCAAACCACAATTGCGTTGAATATCTTTTGATTGACGCATGCTTCGTTAAGCATGTTAATAATTTTAATGCTCTATAAGCCCGCGTGATCTAAGCTAAATTCATTTTAGAAGACGTCAACATTGTTTAACAGTTACACGTGATTTCTACTTGTTTTTTTTTTCTTCTTCTTCCTCTTCTTCTTCTTCCTTTTCTTCTTCTTCTTCTTCTCCTTTTTCTTCTTCTTCTTCTTTTTCTTTTTCTTCTTCTTCTTCTTCTTCTTTTTCTATATACTTCGTGCGGTTCCGAAAAAGGGACACAGGAAAGGGGGAAGGTTTACCCTCCAGAACTTCAAACAAAAAGGTTGAATGAAAACACCAAATGCAAAAGGCATTTTGCCTTTCCCAACCTCTATAAAATGGAAGCAGAAAAACGAGAGTTCTTACTTCACCAGGAAAGCAATTTTTACAAAAACAGGAGGCGAAATTACAATTCTGGTGGGAAAGGAAGAATTAACGTTTGTCACTAGTGCCCCCCCCCCAAAAAAAAAAATAATAATCCACCTCGTATTGTACATCCTAAATACTTTCTTGTCATTTCCTCGCATATCCCGCAGGGTATACTGGGATGATTTTACCCGAGATCATCATGCAGATGCCTTATATAAGAATCGTTTTCAGAAGCCATATTGCCGGAAAGCTATCCAAGTGATTGCATAAATAAATATAAATAAAATCCACAAGGAAATCTAACATGAGTGAATGAATAATTACTCTGGATATTCACGCAGTCTGACAGGCACAATGTTCGGGATATTTCAAGGGGACCGTACAAGAAACATATCAAATTAGGCTTTTTTTTTTTTTTTTTTTTTTCATGGTTTGCGAAATGAAATATATTGACATTTTTTCTCTTTTACTTCGGTAACTCATGCCCGCCTTCCTGCTCACTTCTCCCTCTCTCGTTTTCTTCCCTTCTTCTCTTCTCTTTTTCTAGCCCTTCTTATTTTTGTATTGTATTTTGTGTATTGTATATATTTTTATGTCCACACTCCACAGGCGTATCCCGCCACAAGCATATGCTTCTAGTGACCTACGCCTTCCTCTGTACACATAAGATGTATATATTTATATTCTTTATAGTAATTGATTTCATATGAATTCGTGTTAACAAAAATGAAGAAATTTTGTAAAATGGAGGAAAATAAATGTTTATTTGAAATGAAATGAAATGAAACTCATTAACCATGTTAACCAAACAATATTAACTATTAATACATATTAAACTACATTCTATTTTAAATTTAAGTTTAGATCCAGTGTTCGGCATGTCACTGGATTTCAAACTAGATATTTGAGCTGAAAGTCTTTTTTTTCTGATAAGAAAATTGTTCGGCCACTGTTTGAATTAATTTTTATGTTTATTTCGCCTTTTTTTGTTGGCTTCCAAATTAAACTATAAAGACGACGTATTTTCTTTCCGCGTATTTATATTTTTACAAGCATGGAATGGAGTGTAAAAGTTTGTATCTTCTTAAAATTCTTCCATTAATTTCATGATATTTGTGATGTTTGTGTTCAAATCATCCAAATTGATTTAACAGAGGTGAAAATGAATTTTCTGGCTCACTGAAGTTCTTAAAAGTCTTAATATTAAAAGATTTGAGTATCAGAATTTGGAACAGATCATCATTGCCTATAGCCAAATACAATTTAATTCATATCCCTTTAATTCAAAGCTATAATTTCAATTTTCAATTTATAATCTACATTATACCGATGTGGTGAATTTTTTCATGAAGTGCCCTGATATTATTCTGACATGGGGGCGATCACCTCTCTTCCCAGGTCTACATACTCTCCAGGTACGGTTGAATAAGTCTCATTCCAATTAAGTCTCTTCCTGAAGTCCCCAGAGAATTATTCATAATTTCTTTTTCTCGAATCCTCTTATTTCTTACTAGGCATACCGGTGCAGTCACTTTTCATTTTGTAATGCATCTTTTTCGAATCTAACTAAAAAAAAAGGTCTGCCAAGAGTGTAGTGAGAAAATAACTCCAATAATATATGAACATTAAACTAAATCATATTCACACCATACCATGTACCACGCTGACAATTAATTTTCTATATTGGGCGATTAGATAGCTATGGTTTGGAGACCAAATACACGAGTCTAATACAAAATTTAATAATAAAAAAAAATCGAATTCTATTTGAAATACCGTAATGGCCTCCTTTTTCTCCTCCTCGTCTTCCTCCTCTTTTTTATAATCATCTTTTTTTTTTCTTTCGTTTCTCTACCTTTTCAGTCTATTGGCCTAATATAAGTTTCTTACCTATTCATTTTATTCGGGATGGGGGTTTAAGCTTGATTCACCAATTTATATGCATTTTTTTTTCGTGATATCGATAAAATTAAACAAAACGACAACACGTTTTGGTTGGTATTGGTGCACTGAATAAGATGTCCCTCATAACCATCTCGATCAGGGACGCTGCATGTAGTCACCTCGTCAACAAATACACCATGGGTTATACCTCAGACATTTTCATTACCAAATAATGTTTTATTCATACAGTAACTCTATATATGAGGTATGATAATATTTGGTGAGAATGTATTATGACAACCGCCAACATAAACGAGAGTGGAATGACAATATTGTGGGCTCCACGAAGAACCGAGAGATACTTGAATCTATCGCAGCTCTTTGTAAGTAAGATGGTGTCCAGAGGCTGGATTGATGTGATGCGTGAATTGACGGATTGAAATGATGTCAGATATAAATAAAACTGATAGATATTTCAGATATAGAATATGAATCGCTTTAAGCTGGACCAAGTTTTTAAAGGTCCTGTTATACGCAACGGGGGAAGGGAGGGGGTTGATAACGGAACATGTCTAATGGAAAATCTGTGAAACTAGTCTATTACTAATCATTTTCACGAAAAACTTCCCAAAGTGCGTCCTAGATCGAAGTAAACCAAACCAATTACGATTAGTCAAGATTACTCCTTTAAATTCCTATACAAAGCATATGACTTCTTCGTTCAAAGTGAGGATTAACACACGTCATGACTGTATAAGCTTTTTAGTATGAATATTCATGTATAGACCAATGATAAATCGGCTTGCAACCTTCATTCTAACCGGTGGTGAAAACCCCGACATTTGGATTAATGAATGGTTAACGGGGTTCACACTTCTCATAAATCACTTGTCGCTCAATCCTCTTATATAATTACCCAATCAATCACTGGATAATGTTTGAGTTGAAAGAGCTCGCTTTATCATTGAATTTTCATTTTGAAAGGGGGAAAAAACGAAAATCATGCAAGGGGATTTTTTTTTAATTTCTTTTTGCCATTGTTAAACGCCCTCCTTATACACTTTGATTACAACGGTTGTAATCAAAACGTTGATATTTTTGATGATTCTTATAATGAAATGTTTTATTTTTTAATGTTATGAATTATGTGTTTTATTTATGTAGATAATAATGCAGATCCCTGAGGAAGACCAGTGATTTTTAATGAACCTTTTAATTGTATATATTGTGTAATTTGACATATTTTTGTATAAAGCTGAACAGGCTAATCTGAATAAAGATTTGCAAAAAATAAACAAATAAATAAAATGATTTTTTTATACTTATCCCATTGAATTAGACTCTCCCAATAAAAATTTCCCTTTCTTGAATCCAGCGATGTTGAAAGTTTTAATAATTAAATTTAAAGTTGTTTTTTTAACTCAAAATTAATAATCATCTGCTGAAACTACATTTTGTTATGTCGAACAATTATGATTGAACCCTATGGATGGGAAAATCATTAAAAAAGCTTCTGAACCCTTTACCTCTTTCACAAAAAAATATAAACATTTTTAAACAGGCTTAAAGGCTCACATATCAAAAGGTCACACTACTGTCCGAATTTCAATAAGCCTGCCTTCTTAACAGACAACTTTTATGATAGATCGGTAATATCTTGGGTAAATTTGACCTTAATACCGTCGAAGTAATCACCTGATAAAAGAACGTCCTCATTGTGCAATAGAAGAGAAGCACGATGCAGTTTCCTGGAAAGGTCTCTTAAATTTCCTTACAGTCAACAATTTGACTGAATAGTGACGTTATCTACACATGACCGAGTAATGGGATGATATTAAATCAGGAATACAGATAGTTGTGATAATTGTAAGGAAGAGAAAGCTACAAAACGAATAAGAAGTATATTTTATTATAATCTATTTATTGGTATATAACTATTGACAAACAGGAGGTTTCAGTTTATCATGATAAAAACAGGTATATAAATCACCAAAAATAATTATAATCATTTAAAGGTAGGATATATATATATATATATATATATATATATATATAAATATATAAAAAAATGATACTAGATGAATCAGAAATACAGAATGAGTGAATTTTCTTGAAATGGTATATTATAAAGCCACGTGGAAATTAAGGGTCTGCCATAAAAGATGTCACAAAAATTGGAATATGCCCCCCCCCTTTAATGAGGAACTCTCATAAATTTTATTCGATGCAAGTAATAGGGCCCATGGTATGTTATCATTATAAATGTTATGAGGTTAAGGTGCCCATCTTCTTTCGTCTCGCTGTTTTTTTTTAAATCTTATTAGTTGAATGAGCCTATATACACTTCAATTTGGTTTCTATAGCGCTTTTCATGAGAGATTTGTCACTGACAATAATAATTTCTCTATTAAAAAGAAATGCGAGTTATAGTAGCTTTCAACGTTGAACGAAAAAAGGCTCGTCTGTATGGAATTCAGCTTGTGACGATGATCTAAGGTAGATGTCGAACAAGTCTGATCGAACAACGAAGTTTGCATCTTAAAACAGTTCTGAGAATTCCTCCATGATGATACTTTAAATACCTTTTATCAATATCGTTAATATTTTTTTGACCATGAAAATGTTTCATTCTTAGGATAGTAGTGGTAAGGGGGGGGGGGGCAATGAAAATCATAGGCCCGTATTCTGAAGTCAGGTTTAACTTAGACCATGGTCTAACTCTGTGCTAAAATTATTAAGTTATATGTTTCTTATATTTACTGTGCTCTTTCCTGATTCATCGATGGTGAAGACAATCATCTATACTTCCTAAACAATTATGAATGATTTGAGAGCCAAATGAGTTGAAATAGGATATCTCTACCATTAGTGATTTATGTAACAATTGGCTATCCATACTTGAACCACAACTTTAAACCTGAGTATAAGTTAAACCCGACTTCAGAATACGGGCCATAGGGTTAATTCAAATTGCATATAATTTTTTTAGTAGAGGTGCAGAATTTACTATCACTAGGAACATAAAGTTTCATCGTTTTTATTCAAAGACGAATAAGAAGATTTTATTCCGTAGAGATAGACATCTTTCATACTTATTCAGTCATTATCTTTGGTGAAAGAGTCCCATCTGTTCAGCGTTACGGTGCAGTTACACCCGTGAAACCGACTCCAGACCGATCAAAGATGGTGTGACTAGCAAAATAGTTTGTAATGATGGTAACACTCCTTTCAATATCTTAACGAGCCTTTTCTTAATTGAAAATTCATCTACACCTGCGACTCATGCGTTGCAGTATTTTGACCCTAGTGGCGGGAAAGCTTCTTACGGTCTATTAAGCATTTCACGACACTTTAATTATGCCCGTGCTGCAACGCGATGATTTATGACGAATCTCACACTTCATTTATAAACAACAACCTAAACATGCTGGACTTATGTGACTTAAAGGGAAATATTCATTACTACACTCTATAAATATTGGGTAGAAATGTTCCATGGAGGCAATTATGTGTCCAATTATGTGTCCAACCAACACTGGGCATTTCTTTTGGGCATTTTTATTTATCCAGTGTGATGAAAATTTTGCCATTCTACACTTTGCCAATTCTAAAGTAATTGCTGCTTATTTTTTTAAGTTTACTGAACAATATGCTTCCCGAATTGGGTAAAATACTGCCCCAAGTTGGTTGGACACATAATTACCCTCATGCTGGCAAAAAAATTACCCAAATACAGTGTATGCATACAGCTTAGTCAGGTTGCATAGATGATATTGTATAGATAGTATCAATACATGCATTATGAAATAATCTACGATTTTCCCACAATTAAAAAAAAAATTATCGAGCCCCAAAGAATTATTTAAAATTGTATTTTATTCATAAATTCAATAGTATTCTATTTCCAGCATTATGATTTTCTTCGATTATACTTCTGTTTCTGGTTGCCATGCATATTTCACTTTTTCACATGATTAATCTCTATGACAGAACGTTTAAAATGCTGATTTTTTTCTCACTTGCTCCGTTACCTCGCAAAGTTTCATTTTAGATATACTGAACATGTCTGAAAGAAGACATTTCCTTCAGACCCACGAGTTTAGTAAGTGGGTCTCGCACGACCTGTCTAAAATGCTATGTTATTTTAGCGACACCGCCGAAGCTCGAGGCACTGGTCACGTCGATTAGACACTTTTAATTTACACCTCTCATGCCTGCGGCGGCGCTATTAGGATATTTTGAAATGGGGGGGGGGGGGGGGGGGGGGGTGTGGGAGGGGTGGGGCGACACAATGTAGGTTTGATGTAACAATAACAACAACAAGTTACACTGGTTGTTGTTGTTTTTATGTTTTATGGCGCTGATCTATCGATTTCCGGTAATATACAGGGGCCAGACTTCTATAACTGTTACACTATACACAGTAAAAACACTGTTTAAAAATTCATTATACAACGTTGTTTACTGTATCATAAACCTTACAGTAGTTGTTTAAACGGTTTAAACAAGTGTTTGACATCGTAAGCAGCAAAATTTAATTTTCAATATTAAATTCTCAAAAAAAAATAAGCATGGCTGTTTAAACTATCAAACTACTGTAAGGTTCATAATTATAGTAAACATCGTTGTAAAAAATAAACAGCATTTTTGCTGTGTATTTTTCCTTTTTCGTCCCCTTTCTCCATCTCATTTCCTTTGCATTTCTTTCTTTTACTACATGATAATCATAAGGGAGGGCACCCCCACTGTTCCCCGTGGCGTCGCCGTTGACGCCACATGTCTATGTACCATCCAATCACTATGGGGGTAGTTAATTTACACATCATGCTAAAAGCAGTCCTATTCACCTGTCTGCTATCTACCCTCATTCATTTACCCTTTCTGGGGTCCGTTGCATAAAGAGTTGCGTTTAAACGCAAGTCCCAAATGCGCGCTGTTGATTGGTTGAAAATCAAGTTGCGCATGATTTTTAGAGTTGCGATTGATTGCAACTCTTTCTGCAACGGACCCCAGTACAGACTCACCTGTGTGGACGCAATTACCCATTTCCTCCCCGGCAACAAAAGTAATTTGATGGAAAATTTCATTTCACTTTGGATTCTTCTCGGCCACCGTACGCTGGTGATTGATCGCAAATTGAGTTATCATGCAAATTATGACGTCCCTATAATCATATTAGATGGCCACTATTGTAATATTTCAACTGGAGAAGGGGGAAGTAATGTATCATTGTTATGTTTATATCGAAGCGATCTCCTCTGTTATAGGTTGTAATAACTACATTTGTATTCCATCGACCTATGCATAATACTGGACAATTTGAGGCCCAAACTATCTTAATGTAATCCGATAGGGTGGTATTTTGTGGGAGGTGGAGGGGGTGAGGGGGGTGAGGCGGAGACAGAGTATGACACACATATATTTGTCTTAAATGTTTAACATTTTTTTGTTTTTCTAAATCTTTTTATCTCTTTTACCGCTTACAGTTATTCCTTGTAAATGTATAGGAGGGGAGAGGGGGGGCGGGGCTATCACCCTTCTCTATTATGACACCCCCGATGATGTTCCATTAGCGTATATGGCATTCTACTCAAATATTGGAAATGAATACTATAGTATTGATAAACTAAAGTATATTAAGTGGGGCTTATCCTTACAAAAATGATATTTTACCTTTTCTATTCGCTAAGGTTATAGAAGGTTTAATTATCAGGAAAAATGGCTTTGCTAATTATAATGATAGCTATTTCGTTACTTCAGTTTATATTGATTTCAATAACATAGATAGATTTTCCCCAATAATGTAATCCATTTTAATAAACATGAATGAATAGCCGCGGTTAGATCGCCTCTTTCATTTAGTTTTATGGATGGGGAGAGGAAGTTATTGATTTTACTGACATGACTGGGGGTAATTTGTTGGTGTTGTATTTTTTCTTATTCTTCTCCTCCGTCTTCTTCCCATTTTGCATCGATTACTTCTTTGTTTCTCCTTTTCTCTTCTTTCTTCGCCCTTGTTTTCTTCTCTCTTCTACTCCTCGTCCTTGTTATTCTTCTTGATTAGGTTTTTATCCACTCACGACATGCGTGTCCATTTCATTCTTAATATAAGAATAACAGGACAAATTTGAAATAATACAGGTTCGGTATTGGTCAAAGAACCGCACCATTAACCATCCATAAACAAAGTCTCGTTGAAGACTAGATCAATTCCACTTGTCAGCCCATATTATTTGCAATGTCATAAACACTGATAGAAACGTGATTAGTTGATTCTTTTCCCTTGGTTTTTTTTTCAAGAATACCTTATTACTCTGCTCATCTTCTTTTTGATGGTAAATATGGATTTATTTGAGGAAAAAGACAAGTGAAAATCTTAATAATGTATTTTGTGAGTGATGTAAGGTATTACGAGAGGAAGGTTGTTAAACAGACTAGTTCAAGTCCAAGTTTTATTTCCATTATTAACATTATAAAAAAAATACAAATCAAACATACATCATAAATATAAACGAATGCAAATGAAATATGATAACAATGATTACAAATCAACTACGAATTCCATTACGTTTGTAAAATACTTATATGGAAATGACTACGTACATGTGCGAGTATTTGCCATACTTAAATGGAAATGACTACGTACATGTGCGAGTATTTGGGTGTGGGTGTAGGTTTGCCATGTTGTCAGGCCGGGTGTCTTGAAAAAAATGCATCTGGGATTTTACAGTTTTATCTTTATTTGAGTTCTGACGTCACCATTCGAAAAAGGAGCCAAAGGGCTTAAACTATGCACATTAGGTCGTGACTTCCACAATTTTGATATGTCATGCGAACACCATACCCCAGTCAGATTTTCCTAAGTTAATTATGTTTTCTTTTTACCTGTTGTCTCGCCTGCAGGAGCAGAGCGAGACTATATAATAGGCGTGGCGTCGCTTTTCCGACGGCGACGGCGTTGTCAACATTGAAATATTAACCAAGATTATTGTTCTTGGAATGTCATCATGACTTCAAAAGTAAATAGACTTAGTGCATGAAACTTGGACATGAGGGCAATCAAGCATTACTTAACATCCTGCCTGAGTTTCAGGTCACATGATCAACGTCAAAGGTCATTTGGGTCAATGAACTTTTGTTATGCTGGGGGTATGTGTTGAATTGGCATCATATAACTTATAAAGTTTTAAGATCTAGTTCATGAAACATAGAACTGGCACATATTACAAACATATAATGATGAAATGCTGAAACACGATTACAAAACAGTTAAACATTGATCGATAGAAATTTGACTCGAAGGTTATATTTTTTCTTTATAGATACACCAAGAAAGGGATCAAACAGTCCACCTGGAGCAGGCAACACTCAGCCAGGACAGGACTCCGCCTTAACCACAGCAGTCCCCGCTGAAAATGTCCCCCAGGCCGACCCGGCAGTCGCCCCGGAGGTCGAAAATCCGTCATCGAAATCAAAACAAAGAGATAAACACCGAAATCGAGGCGGAAAACGACATCGGGATCACGAAGACACGGTGGAATCGAGCGACGTTGCCGTGAAGGAGAAAGGTAATCGAAAGAAAGATAGGAGCGAGAAGAAGAAGCACCACAAGAAACACAATCAGGAGGCTGCGATCACGACGACCAGGACGACGACGACGGCGCTCTCGATGAATGAGAACTCGAATGAGCTACCTGAGGATCCATTGGTAGAAAACGAGCCAACGATTGTGGAGGAAACCCCGGAACCCGTTGCGGAAGGTGACCCCTTGGTTGAACCGGAGGTCGAGTTAGATGACGACGTCGATGCGACGATGATCACGACCTCAACGACGACGGTATCTTCAAAGAAGCATCACCGTGATCGCGAGGCTAAGAAACTCATGAGAGATCAAGCTCAGACTGAACGCGAAGCCAGGAAATTTCGCAAGGAGGAGAAGAAAAGAGAAAAGAAGGAGAAACGGAAACTCGCAAAAAACAACCCTGATTCAGGTAACGATTATAATGATCTATGGTTACCTTGGTAACGCGATGCGTCTTTAATCAATGATATGATTACGCAGTCTGCAGTTACCTTTTCCCAGGTGGTTCATATCCCCGTGATACTGGGAATACTGAAGAGGAGAATGGAAGAAGTGCTGAGAGTGACAGATCGTATCTAAGTTTACCACCATAATTTGTTACATTATTTTATTTCATTCTCTTTTTCTTCTTCCTCTCTTATTTTTCTTCCTTCTTCCTTTTTTCCTTCCTTCCATCCCTCCTTCCTTTCTTTCTTTCTTCCTTCCTTCCTTCATCCATTCCTTCCTAACTTTCTTTTCTTCCTTCCTTTCTTTCTTTCTTTCTTTTTTTTTCTTTCTTTCTTTTTTCCTTTTTTCCTTCCTTTCTTTTTCTTTCTTTTCTTCTTTTCTATTTTTTTTCGTCATTAATCCTAATAATAATGATAAGAATAAATATTAATAACAATAATAATAATAATAATAATAATATAACAATAGCAATAATAATAATAAAAACGGTATATATTTACCCAGGGAAGCCACTTCAGTTCTGAAAACTGTTCTCCCAGCGGGCCCTGTTATCATTTCTGTCTTTGTCTTTTTTCTTTTTTTTTCTTTCTTCCTTTCTCTCCCTTCCTCTTTGTTTATACTTTTCTTTTCGGATTTTCTTCGTTTTTAAAGTCTAAAATTATGTCTTTTATAAGCGATTACGACTAGTATGCTAGATTTAACAAATTTTTCTGGATATCAAATTCTAATAATAAGTATATTTTATTTTGAAGTAGGGCCTGAAATTTTAATGCTGGTAATGAAAATGTATTGATATATATTTTTTTCTTCTTCATCGTTTAGCTGATGAATTGGAGCTTACGGTGAACCCCACCCCCTCCCCCGTAGCCGATGGGATCAACCTCACTCCATCAGGGCCATCGCCGGTACAGACAACACAACAACAACCAACACAGGTATATATACAATAGAAAATCACTTACGTTACTGTGGTATGGCCTCTGGCACAGCACCTTTTACAGGGGCGGATCCAACATTGTCTAATTGGGGAAGGGGGGGGGGGTACAAAACAAAAACCCATCCACACTTTTCTTCGACCGAATGCTAGAAGATATTGAAGCTCTAGACTTTTTATTGGGGGTTTGGTTTATAGTCGTAAAGACAGAAGTCTTATTGCTTTCTAGTTTTATTTTGTAAGAAAGGCATCTTATTAAGCAAGAAGAAGTAATGATTTTTATTTTTCTTTTTTTTTTACATTCAGAACTGAAAACGCGACATTCTAACCACATTTTGCTGCCTTGAACGAGATGCTTATTTAACTTATCTAATGCGAGTACGAAATTCGACCTTAAATTTCTAATACACCGACATGAGAAAAAAATAGGACTGATTGTAGGAATTCGTGATAAGGATAAAAACATATTACAATAAAAATAAGATAAATGCCTTTTCACATGTTTAATACAAGTCATGAAGTTATTCAGGTTGGATATAATGTAGGCCTACTTATGTCACTTATCAAATTATAATGCGAGCGCGAAGCGCTTGTGGTTTCTTTTCTATTCAGACCTGGAACCTGAGTATTTTAAGCTCTTCTTGTTGCCTGTAAAAAATGTCTACAGTAGTGATATTTTTGTATGGGAAAGGATAGATATATTGTCACCGATTGAGTTTTACCTTTATCTCAATCTACCCAGACTGAACCAGATACAAACAAAAAGGATAAGAAGAACAAGAAGCAGAGATTGGCTGACAACACCGAGTTATCAAGGACAGAGAAGAGGATACAGAGACTTGAACGTAAGATGCGAAAACTGGGGCACAACCGGAAAAACGCAACGAGAATCCCGTGTGAAGATCACGAGAATTGTCAAGAAGGTTTGTCAGAACTTTAAGGTTATGGAGAAATAAATATAAAACATATTAACATATGGAATGAAATTTGAATAGTGTTTCCAGTCACTAAGGCACGATAATTTCTTTTATGATTATAAAAAAAATCAGGGCTTATTTGTACAACACACCACATACTCTGGTGATAAGCGGGACCTTGCAGATCAGACTTTATAAGTTAAATCATCGTTAGCAATGCCTTTCATTTAACTAGTCCTATCAATCTGTCATTATCTGACAGCAACAGTCAGACTACGTATTTCTAAACCAAGAAAAAAAAGATAAAAAAGAGTTGATGTAAAGTCTTCTACACTTTGTACATGCATGTGTTATGTATCCATTGATGTGACTGTAAACAACCGTTAAATAATAATCACCCTTGTTACCATTTTCAGGTCAATGCTGTCTCTTAAGACGAGGGAATAAAGTATGTCATATTGTCAACAAACCTGAGGGACACCATTGCGTACATCCTTGTATGTGCAGTCAAGGTGAGATTGTGTCGCCATTCTTATTCTTGTCTAATATTGTTAGAAAGCATGCTACATGATTCAAAGGAGAAAATTAGATTTTTTTTAAAGAAAAGGGTAATTTAATATTAAGAAAAGAAGAACAAGATGAGAATTTAGGTTTCTATAGCATGTGTACCAATCCTTCATGGTTACTGAAAAGAAGGTACAGAAGATAGTAATTCATTTTTATTCACAATATTTTCATTTATCGAGTCTAATATACAAAAGAGCAGAAATGAAAAGGATACAAAATAATAAAAATTATACGATAATGATATATTTGACCTGCATTTAAATTCATTTTCCCCAGGTCTAACTTGCCTTGGAAAGAATCAGAAGCAGAAGTCTTTAAGCAAAGGTCATTGTCGCCGGGTTGATATAGCTGAAACAGTCGTAGAGGGCGGTGTTACCGACAATCGCGCCCCTGCTATAGTAAATGAAGGACGGCCACCCAATGTTGGTTAAAAATGTAATGTGTACACTGGTTGAAAAGAATATTTCCAACCAGAGGCGGATCCAGGATTTTCCAAGGGGGGGGGGCACATTTTCCTGAGGAAAATTTGACAAACAAACAAACAATAAAAAAGGTTCTCACCTACAAATTAAGGTCATTTCGTCCACGTAGAACTGGCCAAATGTGCACCCCGGATCCACATCTGTTTCCAACCACGGATTTACATTTCGTAAATATTGCGTTTAGCCCCCCCCCCCGCGATATTGGATCTAATAAAAAATTTCATTACTTGATATGGTTTTCATTTATCCCATCACCGGCATACAAGGAGAACCTCTTGAGGAAGGTCGTCGGGAGGGTTACTACTTTTCCTCCAGCACCCCTCCCTTTCCTCCTCCTCTTATCCCCTCCCGCCCGCCCCCTCTCTTGTCCCCCACATCCTAGTTACATGTACCATACACTCGCAGACATCTTTTTTTGTATCCAGAGGCATAACTTTGTGACTTGAATAACTTATTTAAACAATAATTTAACAAACATATCAGGGTAAAATGCCAGAATGGTGACAAAATAAGATTTGGGCAGGAAATGCCTTCAATAAAAAGACAGAATAATTATGATGCTAATGGTCCATTTTTCAAATAAATTTAAAAGGAGAAAAAGGTTTGAAATTATATGAAATAAACTATTATGAAAACGCTTTTCATTCTAAATAGTTAAACTTTGGTGACAGTGTGATGCCAAATTGATATTATGTATATAGGAATATGAACCACCCAAACGGCAAGGTTGCATCACTTGGCTAATTTACCTCACTTTATCTAGGTTACAGTACGAATAAGAAAACGGGGGAAAATATAATAATCAGTGTAAAAACTCTCAAGGGAACATGACATTTGCATTAAGTTACACTTTGAATGTTAATTATTTCAATCACCATGACTAAATTCAATTATGCAAAACAAACAAAAGCTTTGTACATTTGTAAAAAGAAAATATATATATCGCTTATGACAATCGGGCTTCTTTTCAAATACTATCTCAATCTGCGCAAAACTGTGATTGTTTAGGGCTGTCATTTTTTGTAATATTTATATGCACTTTGGTTTGTTGTATTGCAAAAATATTACATGATTAGTAAACGCACAGTGAAGTGTAACAAGAATTGACGTCGCTAGCCTTTCTGGTAGACAGAATTATATTTCTTTAAAATTTTTCATGTTGATAGTTAAAAAGTATAAATTGTTTGGCATGATTTGGGCAGGGTACAGGTTTTAATATTAGGACAATTGCCCTGCTAATAAACAATCAGTAAATATTTTGTACGATGTTATTATGTTGCAGTGCAATATGAAAAAAAAATGTTTAATCATTCCATATCTACATTTTATTACTGAATTCTATTATCATTATTCTGTTGTGAAATGTTTTAAAACAAAGCAATTCAAAAGTGTAAAAAAGCAATATTCTAGATAAATTACGGAATTAAACAATATAGACGAAGATTAACAAAAACGACAAAAAAATGAAAAATTGATAAGTATATTACAAATGTTAGGTTTAGAAAACAGTAAACATGGTAAATCAATATTACTTTTGTTTTGTTCTTGATAAGATAAATTACTTTTTTTTCAGAGAAAATAGATGTAGAATTAGCAAATATTTAAAGATAGGCCTAATTTCGTATTAAAACACATTGATATTCTGAAGGCTTTAGACCTTAATATGTTGAAAATTAATGTAAATATATTGTTAAAGGCTAAAAAAATTGCAAAAAGTGTTTTGTATTGGTAGCAAAGTGATTTTTCATGGTAGATCGAAAATGATTCTAGCACAGTTTTGTTCTGATCAAAATCGAAAAAAAAATACTATTTGTGTGTGTGCGTGTGTGTTTATATTCGTTTAGTGAATGAATTGTATTGCTAATATTCTGTCTGAAAACCTTCAAAAGAATTGAGTCATGATCGCCATTGATAGTAGGTTGGTAGAGTATTGTGAATGGGAATAGATTGCAATTTGTTTAAAGTACAGCCCTATCTTATTGTGTTCTTATTTGATAATGAGAATAATTCACGCAAGGTCTGTATTGTCTGACTTCAAACAAAGGTACACTTTAAAAAAAGGTTTACCCATTATTGGGTAAAATGGGAACATGTATGTTGGTTTGGTAAAAAGATACCCAATATTTTGTAAATTTTACGCAATGTTGCGTTGAAATAGCCCAATATGGGGTAAAAATACCTAGCAAACATGCATGTTCCCTTTTTACCCAATATTGGGTAAAATTTTACTCAGTGTTTTTAAAGTGTAACAAGCTATTCTAGGGTGTTGCTTGGGAGTCAACTCTGTTCCTAGTCAAATTGACTTTTTGTCCAAGTTAATTTGACTCAGAATTAAGTAACTTTCAGCTGATACCACACTTTAATCACTTAATCTCATAATAGAAGAATAGAGACCCAAGCTGGCATTGTTCTGAGTCGGATTTGACACCGCAGAAATAAGAGTTTGTTTTATTACAAAAATATACAAGTTTTCTGATGGAAAGTATCGAAAAGCGTAGTCACTGGCGGTGGACAGGGAATTAAATTTGACCTATTTCAAATTTAATTTTGCAGTTGTTATTGACGTATTTTGGGCATGAAATTAAACAGGTTGCTTTTCACATCGTAAGAATTGTGCTCTTTGCATTTAATATTGCGACTTTCCATCTCCGCTTCTATAATGAAACTATTGCTAATGACATGAATGAAAAGCGACCAAAATCATACTAAGCATGCACAGCTTAGATGTAAAAAGATGTTGTAAGTCATCTCAGTTATTGTACTATTGATTTCTCATTAATGGTAGGTAATTGCAAGTAGCCAATAGATAGTTTAAAGTTATCATCGAAATTAATCTTTTTTATTTTGATTTCTGAATTTCTGAGTTGCTTGTTTCGTTTTAGTATATTAAACGTATCTATATTATTATTTAATGTTACCAAGAACGAATTACTCAAACATGCTTTATCGTAGCCCACAACCCGGTAACGAAAATATATTTTGGGCCAACAAACAAATAACAATTGTATGCTGAGAATGCAAAAAAAAAGAAATAGTTAAAAAAAAATCATTTTCTGTAGAACTTTCGTCGTTCATATATGTGTAAAATGAGTTAGAATACATAGATGCATAATTATTTTGGGAAAAAGAAACATGTTTGATAGCATATCGTATCGTGATTTTGGGCGCGATTCAATTCAAGTCGTTTCACATGCTTATTTATGGCTAGATGTCATTCAACTGTTGAACATCGCGTTAAGTCTGTTTTCATCATCAAAGTTACTGTATGAATTAAAGTGGGTTTGTAAATACAACCGTTCAGTATATCTGTATGTTTTCTCAAATATTTTAGTGGGCCTTGTCAATTTATTCCATTGATTAGGATTGAGCTATTTTTGTTTTGTTTGTCCGTATCAAATAAAGTTTGTTGTTTTGTATGGTTGTGTTTGAATTTGTATTCAACAAGACACATTGTACACACATATTTCTGGTTTATCTTTTGACATTTCTTTTGGTTTGTTTTGTTTCCATTTAATTGCGATGACTTGTTACAATTTGTACGCAAAATATGAATTTTGTATTGTAACGAGTAATGAGATGTTGTTCTAAACCTCACATCCCTTTTTGGATGGTGTGTGTGTGTGTGGAGGGGGGGGGGGGATTTCAGAGTTTTTTTGGATACCATCTCTCGATGGAACTGACGTACAGATAGAGGCTTGGGGCCATAGACCCCCCCCAAAAAAAAAAATCATAACCAAGAAAAAAAAGGAAATGAAGCAAAGGAAAAATAAGAAAGGGATGAAATATGATATTATTTGATTATTTTTAAAACATCATATCAAAATCAATTATATTTTTTAAATTAAAACGGTAATTTTTTTTGCTCTCTCACTTGCAGCTTTTTATAAATCTTGCCCTTTACGCCATGTCCGGCCCCTATTTTTTTTTAGACTCCCCAAACCACTGACCCTCCCACCCCCCTCAAAGTAAAAAAAAAGACCCATCACGGAAATTGTTGCGTCAGTATTTCCATAAACACAGATTGACACCCATGATGGAGATGTGGTGATGATAGTGGTAATGGTGGTGGTAATGATGATGATCATGATTATGATGACGCGATAAAGACACAGTGATGGTGGTGGTAGCTCGAGTTGGTCGAGGTGTAGGCTTGGATGATGACAAAAGATGGCGACGATAATGATGAGGAAAATGATGATAATGGAGATCATGATGATGATGACGGTGATCATAGTGACAATAAGAAACCTGGTGATATTAGTGGGAGAGGTGTAAATTATGTCAGACATGATAATAATAGTTTCTATCTCCTCCATTACAACCCCCTCCTCCTCAACCATGTCTAATATCACCACCACCACCACCACCCCCTTCTCCATCGCCACTACCTCTATCTCCTCTTCCAGCGCAACCATCTCCAACATCACCACTATCTCCTCCCCTTCTCCACCACCATCACCTCTTTCTCCTCCAGCTCAACCCCTCCTCCTCAACCATCTCCATCACCACCACTTCCTCTCCTCCCCACCTACAGCTCCCCCCACACCAACATCTCCCCTCCTCTACCACATCCACTGTCTCCCCTTCACCTCCTCCTCAACCATCTCCATCACCACCACTTCCTCTCCTCCCCACCTACAGCTCCCCCCACACCAACATCTCCCCTCCTCTACCACATCCACTGTCTCCCCTTCACCTCCTCCTCCACCATCTTCACCCCACCTCCTGCTCCTTCCCCCTCCAACAACAACATCTCCCTTCTCTACCACATCCACCATCTCCACCACCACCTAACTGATCCTTAACCTCCAACACCACCACATCCTCCTCCTCTATCTTTACCACCATCTCCTGCTCCTTCCCTTCTCCTTCTCCTTCTCCACCTTCATTTCATGTACTTCTTCCATCAGATGGCTAAGCATCACCCTCCTCTATGATTCACAATGTGGAGCCAAACCTTCCCACATGGAAACCTAGGGGGCCATCCAACGAATTATATACTTTACATCTTGATGAAAAGCAATTATTCATGCATTATCTATTCGTGATTGAAATGCTGTCAAAATATTAGAAATACTGTGACAAGTTCTTCAAGAAAACTGTCAATGCAATGAAGTGTGGTATACTAACCTATAAACCGATTACAATTTATGCAATTGCTTATGATAATATATGAACAATCAATAAAATAGATTTCAAGCAAATGGGAAAAAAAAAACACTCATTAGGCCCATATTCTTAAGTCAGGTTTAACTTTGACCATGGTCTAACTGTGCTAAAATTATGGGGAGCCAAAAACTCAAAAATTCTGCTTATGTTGTATATTTCTCATATTTATTATTTCATTTAATTTTGGTTTCATAATGAAGAAAATGTTTAAGTTATCATTCTGAGACAGTTATAAATTATTTGATTGTCATGAGAGTTAATAAAATGAACATCTACTAATAGAGATTTGTGCCCCAATTGGCTCTCCATAGTTAATCTACAACTTTAAACCAGGGTTTAATTTAAACCCGAGTTCAGAATACCGGCCAAAGTCTCACTTGACTTTCTTATACAAATTTGTTTCAATTATCATCCTATTGGTCAGATCAAATTCCTTGTGAAACTCCCCCTGGTTGCAATTCACAATTCCATGCTCCTTTAGACCATGGACATATATAGGTCCATGTTTAGACACAAAAATAAGCAATCAAATCACCACATTATCAGTAATTTCAATCCTACAAAGAGGAATTATCTGAATTTATTGTCAAAACCAAAATGACTCATTGCAAATAAATAGAACATTCCTTCTATAATATATATATCAAAATTGTGGCATATCCACAGTGGCAGTTTGTATCAAATAAATAATTCAGAGAAAAACAAAAAAAGAATCATTGATAATGATTTAACAAAATGACTTAAAATGACTCATTTGGTAAGAATTAGACGATTGATAATGTTGGATTAAAATCCCTCCACACAACAGGTTGATTTTCTATATTCCATTAATATTGAGCGTAAAGCCTTGATTGCCTAATTGGTTTCAGATTTGTTTGGGTGTTACTTTCTATGCAAAGAGCTATGTCAGCCATAATTGAGGCAACGTGTAAAGTGATGTATGTGGCAGAGAGGGAAGGGGGCTTCAAGTTCATTTATAAAAGTGCTTCAAGTACATTTATAAAAGTGCTTCAAGTTCATTTATAAAAGTTGTTATCATGCCCATAGATGGGGGCATACACAACTTTATTCAATATTTTTTGCACAAGCTGTAATTGTTAACAAAGGCCAAAAAACTCTCACATTTCATCCCATTATTCTTGATTCTCCTTAATTTCAGTAACAATTCTCCCCCCCCCCTTCTAATTTTGGAATCCCTCCCCTCAAACACACATAAAAGGGTACATATCCACCCTTTTTCCCATTAGAGGTTGACATAACATAAAGTGTCCCAAACTTCTATTAGTTGTTATACTCAAAAAGTCTACTCAGATGCATAAGGACTTTACTTCCAAATAGAACAATGATTAAAGATCCGTCTTGTTCCAATGAGTCATTTTCCCTGACTTCTTGAAATCTTACCCATGACAGCAAGCGAACAACAGCTATCCAATAATTTCTACTGCCACTCATTTTTTTCTCTTTGTACAATCTTAAAGAGATGGTCTAACTTAGTGTGTGCAACTATGTATATGTGAGAAAAATGCAAATATTCACATTGAATACCACCATAATATATGAACATGTAGACTTTGTAAACATTACATAACAGTATATCGACAGTGACACTTCTATTCAGCTTCAATGTAACCCAACATGAATCTAAGAACAAACTGATTTTGCAACGTATGATCATACAACATATTTATCATTATATGAGTTACTGATTTAAGATGTACATGTAAATCTTAAAGGTCAGCACTCAACCAGTGGTTTCTAAGCCAACTATTGGGTTTCAAACCTTTCTGTGGTGGACTGTTGGTTCAGTATTGAAAAATATCTTTAGAATTAAAGATTCTCAAACTGACACATATAGTTTATAATCGAATAATTCATAATATACTCTTACATCCTTTAGCAGTGACCATTTACATTAAATGTTAACGGGACATCCATAAGCCTGTAAAAAGTCCACTTTCAATGTTCGTATTTCTCTCTTCATGTTTGGGTATGAATACATCTTTTTAATGTTTGAGTCATCAGTTTCAAATATTTATGGGTATGGATTTCGTAAACATTGTATTCAAGCAATACAATATGTCAGCTACAATGAAAAAATAATAACAATAATAATAATAATAAAGTGTTTTGAATATGGCAAGGCAAAGAAGATGGAAAAAATACCATCAACTTGAATCAAATTGTCATAGCTTGACAGATTACTGAATATTTATTCAAAGAATATTACTGTTGATTAAACGTCTTATCTATATTATAAAAATACTAGTTTATAAAAGAAATACTAGTTTATAAAAGCACTTGTAAGAAAAAACATCTGTCATTTCAGTATAATTCTACCTGTATCTACATGTATTAATTGACTACACCTGGTAGGTACTTTCAGTAAGTATATAAACTATAAAATTATGATAAAGAACAATTCAATGGAAACATGGAAAAGAAGAAAAAGGGGTCGATGAATACAAGATAGATTTCTTTTCTTGTCTGTTTATTTTAAGCCACCTTTCGGACATGAAAAAAAAATTACATTGTCGCAATTTCTAGGAAGAAGAGCTATTTTTCACAGAAATTTAGATCAGACTTGAAAGGATTATCTTTTGATACTGATGATATCGTTATCATACATCATTAATTAACTATTCATATATATTTTTATTTTTTCTTCTATATTGAAAAGCACTTTCCTTTCCACGTATTATACTATTATCAAAATCATTAATTCTCAAAAACATTATCTTTATCATAATATCATTACATTTGTCATTATTATTATCAATACCATGTAATATCATTACTATTGCAACTTTTATCTACATTAACACTGTAAATCAAGTATCTGTGAACCCATTTCTGATGCTACTGCTATCATTGCTTACAAAATAAATTTTAACATAACATACATCATTTCAAACTTAATACAAAAGTAAGGTCCTACTAATTCAACATGGCAGAAATAGGGGTTCTGAGCAAAACAGAACTAGAACGAGCTATCTCTACGAGCCAGTAGTGCATCGCTGATGCAGGCACGATCAATAAATGGGTTCACTTTATTTTCAACCAAGAAATATCGTCAGTGAGAATGGAGCCTACAATCCAGTGTGCATGGGCATAAATGTAGCACATTCAGATGTCATTGTTTGTATGACTATAGACAAGAATAAGGACTTTATATTTGGTATTAAATTGCAACATCATATTCTTGCCAATAAAAAAGAGAGAAAGAAAAAGTAAAAAATAAAAATAAAAAGAGAATAACAAAAATAATCTTTAGTGCAATTAAACAAACTAACAAAGAACTTCATATCTCAAAAAAAAAAACGAGGCCAGCTTGGAAAAAGCTCTATTTTAGAATTATGACATGAATAGAAACATTATTCCGCCTGAGTTCTCCTCATGAATAAGATGATTATTTTCAGACAATTATGAAGTTGCCACTATTGCCATATTTCTTTAAAAAAACTTTTTCTAAGCTGCTCTCAAAAATTTTAAATTTTGAAATACAAGGTTGTAGCGCCCCAGCGGCAAAATTTCAAAATTCAGAAAGAACTAGCTGCCTATCGAGTGGCTAAAAACATTAGCCCATATATTTTTTTTATAGAAAACTTTAAAACTATTTGGTACGAGCCTATTTCTATAACAAATATAATACTGATGAGAGTATGTATCTAAATAGTGTATAATCTCCAGGGGCAATATACAACACATCATGTACAGTAGCACAATCTTAACATATATACATTCAGCTGAACAATTAAATTATGTTTTACATGAATTATCAAAATTATGACCTTTATAAGGCTAGCAAAGACTAAGTATAATATAAACCTTACATCATATATAATAACAATTAATTTGATTCTTCAATTTTTGTTGAATTTCCTTATCAAGAATTCATATAAATACTCTTACTGAAAAATTCCTTCTAACAAGAATTCTGCTTGTTTTCATTGAAATTACCTCTTTCTATTCTGAGCTAAAGTTGTATCTAAGAACAAAAAATTGAAATACAGCAACATTACATAATCGAAATAGAACTTTTTACAGGTGGTTTGTAATGAATGTGTTCCTTCGAAGTGAGAGCATCATCATTGTTTAAAATTCAGAAATTCATACCCATTTATCAGACCTGGATGTATTGTACAATTAATCAACACAAACTCTACAATTTAATTTTCTTTGCATATTAAGATGTTTGTTATATGTCCTATATGAGGTCATGATTCTAACAAGAGTACATGAAGACAGCCCCCCTCGTAAAAAAAGAAAGAAAAAAAGAAGAAATGATACGCAATGGTGCAACAGCAGGAAAAAGGTCAAAAGCGAGTTGCAGATCAGCTACATGGACAAATATTTAAAAAAATTCATTGTACGCCAATAACATTGCAGGATTCAGAAGCTTTTAACAGTAGCATGTACATGTAATCATGCATTAATAACAATAGCCTTTAGACAAGGCTCGTATATGATACGTATTTACGTGATACATGATGTTTTTAATAAAATCCATTTATCTATCTATCTATCTGTATTTCAGGAACTGAGCGACTAGTAAGAAAAGACTAATCGCTCAAACCTGGGTGAACGAGACATCAATTAACCCCGATGATCAGGACCATAGAAGCGAGCATACAGGTCCCATGTCCTCATCACCCATCAGGCATTGACATGCTTACAAAATTGCAAGCAGTGTAAGTCTGGTTCCAAAACAATCTCGCATTCACCCGGGTTTCGCCAGCTCTCTTCTTTGACCGCTGGTCTCGTTTCAGCCACTACTTGATGAAGAATACAGTCAACTCACAAGGCCTTGTCAAAAGACTATGATTACAAGCAGCTAACAAAGTGAAGCTATTGGCTCTAGAACCCATTTCAATAGCATTTAACACAATGTACAATCAGAAGATTAGTGGAACTGGCTTTGTGCTACTTGACCCTGATCCTCAACAATGAATACAAACAAGTCATCCTAAAATATTGTATTCCAATGCTCGACCACTTAAAACAAAACCTTTATAAATCATGTACAAGATAAAACAAAACAAAGCGCAACAAAAATGAGACAAGATGCATTACTGTCAAATGTGACGGTCTTTGGATGAGAAATTGGACGTATACATGAATCTGATAAAACATATCTCTAGTACATTACGTATTGGATATATCACATGGAAATTACAAAAAACAATTGATCACCCTTCTCAACACTCGATCAACGAGATTAATTGTGGTATAATCAAATAGAAACAAATATATATTCAATTCATAACACACAACAGAAGTAATTAATTAGATGAGATCTATTGTGCTAATATAGTAAATTGTAAATCATATAGTAAAATGGCTTGCAGTGCAAGTGTGGTTCTCATTTCTACCATTTTTTATGAATACAACTCCTCCCCAGACCTTTAAAACCATCTGGAGTATACATTCATATTCAGAAGCCTTCCAAAAAAAAAAATATTTTGTATATTCAGTAAACCATCACAGTAATAATAAATCAAAATAAATATTTTTTATGCAAGCATTGATTTACAACTGCACAGCATAGTACTCATTCATTATTAAACAAATCAGATACAAAAAGAAGTAGCAAAACTGTAGTCAAAGCGCTTAAAAAAAGAAAGTCTACTTAAAAAAAAAAAAAAAATTGCACACATATTATAGGCAATATAGAGAAAAAAAACACTTATAAATAGTATTCCAAAAGCTTTTTACACTGATTATACACAAATGCATGTACAGTGCAGATATATATAACTGCAGATATCTTACATGAATACCTTTGGTAAAATCAAATCCACTCAAAACTTGAATATATTTTTAGCATAAGCTTGGCACTTTGAAGTATTCTGCAGGGATATGTATATATATATATATATATATATATTGTGTGAAAGAAATGGATGAAGAGAACAATGGTAGGCGTAGCTTAAATCAAGGTTCCCCAGAGCTATCTACCCTTTTGGAAAAATTGGTGATGCCGAAAAAATGTCTCTGCCGGGAATCGAACCCGGGCCCCCAGCTTTGAACGCCGGTGCCTTAACCACTAGACCACAGAGACGGGTTAGTGGCTAGGGCGACCCCGATCCGATTGACCGTCAGATAGACAGATTTTCGACACCATACCAATTATAATTTCTTCTATAATTCTATAATTCTATAATTAATCTCTTCATCCATTTCTTTCACACAATATTTAAATAAAAGAGTTGCCAAAGCTGTAGTACATGTATAACTTCACACATATATATATATATATATATATATATTGAGTATCACCTTGGGGAAAAAACACAAAAGAGAACACATTTGCATAGGCATAGCAAGGAAAAAAGAGAACATAATGAAAGAGCTTGTGCGGAAAAGAGTAGCAGAAGTAGATGTACTTTTCTAGCCATATTGATCATTGAAGCTTTATTATAATATATGATTGAATGCAGTAATCGTATAGGCTGTTCTCCCTTCGTAAACTAACAGACATTGCTTTATAGATGATGCCCACAATCAACCAAGATGACAGTTAATCTTGATATGATTCTGACACACTTCTACTGAGGTGGGTGTTTCATAAACTTGTTTGTAAGTTACGAGTGACTTTAATAACGACTGGTGAACCTCTCTTACACGTAAATAATCACCAATGAACATTTAATGGTCTATATTATTTACCACAAGAAAGGATCACCAGTCGTTCTTAAAAGTCACTCTTAACTTTATTATACAAACAGCTTTATGAAACGGCCCCCTGGTGAATGCGAGTCTTACTCATATGATGATGGCTTGCATTTTCTACTGCAGGGGAAAAAAGTGATTATTTTTTGACTCGTGAGAATCTGCCCATTGCGGATTATTATTCTGAGAAATCATTCCCTATATATCCCACAAATAGGAGCTTGATTTTTCTGGTATAATGGTGATTATTAAATTTAAACAATTTAGATTTTCTTGATTATCATAGAAATTTGAATCAGGAGCGTTTCATCAACATTTTTCGGACAAGTGGTCAGATCTGACAACTTTTCTGGATCATGGTAACTGTCGAAAAATGGGACTTGTCAGATAAAATGTCCGACAGGTTCTTTAATTGAATGCTCCCCTAATGACCTAAACATAGGATCTCAACTTCAAAACCTCTTTGGTATATAATGACCAGGCAGATACCTCTTATTGACGGTTATACTCTATTCCTCTTCTGCAATCACTGTATGATTCAAACGAATGTCAAGAGCTAAAAGACTTAAAAGTTAGTTCTGGGTATAAAGTATAGTCATTGTGGCCAAATCAACTGCAAAAAAAACCTTATATATCTATTTCATCGAAATAAAATTGCTTGCCACTGTGGCATTCTATGAAAATTCCATTTCGGGGCTCTTGAACATACCTTTATTTTTTGTAAAAATATTGTCAAAAATATAAATACAAATTGCTATTGATGTATAAAGTAAATATAGTCAGAACAATTGTGTTTCAGAAATTCCTAACACAATCTTGTCAAATGCTTCAAAGCTATTTCAGGGCTACTTCTATTTGTACATACCGATATTTATAAACTTTCAACAACTGTTTTTGCATTGCTTATATAGAAAACGACTCAATACATTAAACTGCGTAAATATGTAGATTCTAGGAGTATAATGCTAGCAAATACTTGATTATATGATTGTCCAAATGCATAAAGCAACAAGCACGCTTAAATATATATAAACAGTTATATATCCAGATACAACATTGAAAACCATGTTAAATTGTGCTATCGCAGGTAAATAATTTCATATATAACATAGTTTACACCATGTACTATTCACTTCATAACTTTGGCACTTCATACACTGCCAACTGTCTATATTTCTATACATAATACTCTCCATTCTTCCATTATCCTATATCAGTAGAAACAAGTTGTGCAGCGGTTCAAACCATTTTACTTTCACAGGTCAAGAGCAAATGTGCGCATTATCTTTTGGAAACTTAGGGGGTGTTACTCGAAATTAACGTGGAATTGAATTCGATGCCCGTTACAAACAAGGGCCTTGTCTCACCCAAATTGCAACAGATCTACATAATTGTGGTGGTAAGAGATAGCAATTTCAGATCAATCGCAGAAGATTCAAATCTATCGCAACTCTTTGCAAGACGAGACCCAGGACCCTGCGTTACAAGAGTTGCAATTGTTCTGATCAATCTTAGCCAAGGAAAGTAAAGCAGCACCATAATTCTTTGATTACAATCAAATGCACTTATACCATTCTGAACATGAAAGTCGTACTGATATATCAAATAATGTTATATAATATAGGATTTGTATAACGCACAAATCCACCTTGTTAGGTGCTCTAGGCGCTCTTATATTACCCCGGTTAAGCTGGTCTACCAATTCTGGTGCGCACAGCTTTTTGAGGAATTACCTCCTGCCGGTACCCATTTACCTCACCTGGGTTGAGTGCAGGACAATGTGGGTAAATTTCTTGCTGAAGGAAAACACGCCATGGCTTGGAATCAACCCATGTTCTTCAGATTGAAAGACCCGAGTCTTAACCACTAGACCATGACGCCCCTACACAATGCACTGTTGATATAGTGGTTGCTCGAGCTAAAGCCAATGTACAGTAACATTAATTACGTTGTATCCTCAGGCACAAAGCTCCTTATAAATTCAGCTCTTACTTTTATATTAAAGGACATGATTGTACGGGGATACGCATTCAAGTCGTAGTCTGTGGGCGCGTCATGGTCCAGTGGTTCTAACTCTCGCCCTTCAAACTGAGGGTCTTAGGTTCGAATCCATCATGGTGTGTTTTCCTTCCGCAAGATATTTATCAACACTGTGTTGCACCCAACCCGGGGAGGTGAATGGGTACCCAGCATGATTATTTCCTTGAATGTACCATTGCACTGAGCGCCATTGAAAAACTTGTAGCTAGAGCTCAAGCAAGGGTAATAATAGCAGTGCTTTGTGTCCTCAGGCAAACAGCGCTTTATTAATCAAGCTAGTATTATTATTATTATTATTATTATTAGAAAATAATGTTATTGGCTTTCCATAGTTGTGATCAATCTAGGCAATCACAATCATTTGTAACACAGGTCCCGGTTACATGGAAAGAGGACATACTCCATGAAGTTGAATAGCATGAATAATCAAGGGGCACAGACATTTGGAGAGCAGTCGCAGCAATTTTTTAAAAACAAATCTTTATCACACGTCACATGCTACCTGAGAATATGTGATTATTGTGCATCACTTGATATAAAATATATCAGCATTATTTAATTTTGGCATTAATTCTTCAAAAATATCTCATGAGTTTTCTTTCCAAACTGTCCTGATCAATTCATTCATATTTGAATACTTTTTTTAAAGAAAATATATGTGAAGTTGTTCATACATGTATATGACTGCAGCATATTCTACAATTCTCAATTCCTTCCAGATTAATCAATGATATTTCAAGGAGAAAGGGGCCTGCCCTAATAGGTGGTTTATAAAAGTGAAAAGTGTAGAATGAATACATTTCGGGAGTGATATTTGATAGTTTTTTCATACAATTTCTGAGAGGAAGCAAAAAAAAAAAATCATATCACAAATGGGAGATATAAAAGGACATATAAAATCCCTGTACATCATCAGCTTTTACTTGGCAACAGAATAGTTCATATACCAAATAGTTAACACTTAATTTCACCCAGAGTATGCTTTGCAATTACCAGTTCTTCACATTTTAAGCCATCTCTTGCACACTGATAAAAATACATGTACATGTATGCGTATGCATTTTCATTTGAAAACATGAAGACCTGAGATGTCTGCATCTACCCAAGGTCATCTAGTGATATCTAAGTAAGTAGTGAATATTTGGTGAATATACTCTATATTCATAGATATATTTATACAAAATACTTTAGACCATACTGCACCAATGCTAAAATGCATTATTTGGTTTTCCTACTAAAATCTTCACATAGATGAACATACAGTATATAGAAGATAATCAAACTACAAGGCATAACTGTATCTGTCTATGTACATTGTATAAACTGTATATCGTTAATATGTGATATACTGTATCACTGATAATAATTTGCAAAATGTACATCACTATAAAGCCTACGTATGTTCTTCCAAAGTGTTGTTACATTCACATTGGGGAAACCGATTCCAGACCGACCAAAGCTATAGTTTAAAAGGACTATCATCAATCGGTTTGGAGTCACCTTGTGGGTATAGCTTTAGTAATCTGGTCCCGTCTTACGAATAGTTGCGATTGATCCAATCAATCTCAACTGTATGGAAATCTAACAATGTCATGAATTTTTGTATAGGAAATTTACACATTGTCCCTTGTAAACAAAGAGAAACACAATGCAATTTTTAGAAAATGATGAATGTATGAACATACATCATATCTAGAAAACATTTTGAACAAACATGTACACTGTAGTGCAGATGTTGACTTTGCTGGCTTTCCATATTTGTTGTTGATCGGATCAATCTTCAGTCTTTGTAAGACGGGATCTGGTGTGTCCTCTGCCTGAAAGCAGCAAAGTTTGATCTGATCACAGTATCTCAGAGAAAGGAGCAAAAGAGAGGGCTTTCGGTGCTGGAGTTTGATTATTTCCACAATCAATCCCACACCCACTTCTCCACAATCAGCATTGCCCTTAATGGCATATTTATGACATACCACCCCAAAACCACCAATAAGTCACCAGGTAAGGTTCTCTGTCAATAGCCAAAATAGTCATTTAGTCTCTAAAAAAAAAAAATTAAAAAAATAGCTTATCTGAAAAAGCCATTCTTCTTCTTCATACTGTGAAAACTTGAAGTTGTGAAGTTGAATAAAAGAAAAGATACAAGAGTTTCTTGGACACTATTTTTCAGACTGCTTGGGAGTTTCAGTGAGATTACACAGTATAAACATCTCATGCTTGAGTGAACCCCAAACTTCAAACCTTGCTTTTTCCTGATTTTTTAAGCTCTTGCTGAATTTCCTCTGCATTCAATCAAGTACTTGTAATGGTTATTGTTGGTCAATTCTAACATGTTACATATCATTTTAAAGCTTAGGAAATTAATTTTCAAGCTCAATAAAAATCTCAGTATTCATTTTGGTCGACTTATTGTTGGTTTTGGGGTGACAGGTCACATTTAGTGTTCAGTTAGGGTTAGCTGAATCAATGTAAGAATACTACCAACCATAGGAAATCAATAATACTCCATCTCTGGCTATGTTCAGCTGTAATAGTCCAGAATTAGCTCAAGAAATAAACAGATCTTAATAGTGGTTACTTTATAATAGCAACTTCAGAAATGGAGCGGAGTCAACCTCTAATCTTGCCTTAAATAGTAAAGGATCATTTCGACAACTCCTGACACAGTATGAATATAAAGCTGTAAGTACGCCTTTGGTGCCCTTCACCTAATGTCATCCTCCAGCTTGAAACAACGACCAGAACCAGTACC
Source organism: Lytechinus pictus (assembly GCF_037042905.1). Classification (NCBI taxonomy): domain Eukaryota; kingdom Metazoa; phylum Echinodermata; class Echinoidea; order Temnopleuroida; family Toxopneustidae; genus Lytechinus; species Lytechinus pictus. Next base: position 2,018,571 of record NC_087258.1, read on the forward strand.
TTCTGAGACTACATAATAAAGCTATAACCACAGTCTCTGTATTCACCATGCAGAGTTCTTAGTCACGGGAGGCTATGTCATTGGTACAAACACACAAGCATCCTTGTTGTCAAAACCAGACCTACTGAATCTGACAGAATCCCAACAAACTTTGTGATCATGAGCTGATATTCCCTTTCATACAAAACTATTCTTTCATGGTAGGTACCAGCAGCTTGTATGTACAAAGCTTTTTTTTACAAATATATCAAAACCAAACCTACTGAAACTGTAAGAATATCATTAGCCACCATGGTCACTAGTTAATATACTCCTTCTCAGGAAATTATTCTGTGATCAATCAGTTTGATAAAGTGATAAAAAGCCACATTCCTTCTGAACCCATTGCTTACTGGAACCTAGAGATCCCTGTACGCAGGCTATGTATATAACAGAATGAATTCAGTAGTCAACAGCTTAACAAGTTCAATCTTCAATAAACCTCAGCTGCTACCCTAATTCTCAGAGAATCACCTCCTTGATATACATTCATCTTGTAAGAGACGTCAATACCAACATTATATTTTGAAATCTGCAGCATACGTTCTTGTACTTTAACGCAGTTGGACCTCTTCTGGCCATTAATCTCCCTCCAAGCCAATAAACACACACCACATCACGAAGGGTATGGTAAATTCAGAGAGAGAACCGATCTGCATTCCAGACCATTTCTCAGAGGGAGAGAGATCGAATGCTGCGCTTCATCTATCATCCACTCATTGATGTGTCGTAGCGTAAGGGCGTGGTTTATGATGTATACTAATCAAGAAGAGATTTGAACCTCCGTCTGCCTCGCCTCAGTCAAGTGGTCACTTGCTTCATCCGATTACCTTGTCTCTTCTTTTGATTCATCACCCTGATGATGAAAGTAAATAATAATAACAATTATCAATTATGACATCTATACCGTGCTTAAAGCCTTCTAAAGCCTTGCTTAAGGGGCAGTAAAGTAAAAGTATAATCTCACATTCAAGTAATGCATGAGTGTAGCAAACATTGAATATCTCTCTGCCATTTTTTACATGTTTACTATAGATCGCCCATCCAGCACTTACATGTACTTTACAGATTTAGCAATTTGATATTAGAAAGCAACTGACAAAGATAATCATCCTAAAAAATTCAGTTCATCCATGCTTGAAAGGTGTTTGTGTATTAAACAAGACATAAATACACAAATACATGTACTTTAATATGGTCGGGCACCCAATTAAATTAAATTTTAATGCAAAATAAATTTATCAATTTATTTGGTTTTTGGGGGGTTGCATGTTACCAGGGTATCCTCTTATTTATTTCTTAGTTAACATGCAAAACTTCAATCAAGAAAAATATCAACTAATTAAGAGCTAAGCCAAATTCACTATCGATCAAGCACACAAAATTAACAGTAAAGATAAAGTCTATTAAGTGTGCATCATATTAATACAGATGTATATGTACAGGTGTATATAAATATGCACAGAAATATATCTTAAAGATACAGGCCGGTATTATGAAGTCAGGTTTGACTTAGACCATGGTCTAACTCTGTGCTAAAATTATGGAAAGCCAAACATGTCAAAAATGTTCCTTACATTGCATGTTTCTTATGCTTACTGTGCTCTTCCCAACTCGTGAATGGTGAAGAAAGTTATCTTTCCGAAACAGTTAAGAATGATTTCAGCGAAAAGTTAGCTGATACATTTATATTATATTGTTGAAATTAATGCAACTATTGGCTGTCCATAGTTAAACCACAACTTTAAACCAGAGTTTGAATTAAACCAGACTTCAGAATACGGGCCACAGAGGCAGCTTAGAACGTAAGAAAGGGACACATTTTTTTTATTTAGATGGGAGGGGGAAAAGCTAGTACATCAGAGAAGAACATGGGGAGGAGATATAGAGGGGCATGAAGAGTGAAAATATTGTTTTTATTGGTCAGTAATCATTCTTCATTCATAAAAAAGAAGTTTTCCCTTTAAGGATATGAATATTGCTGAGACTATTCGGAGACAATAGAGAGTAAAAAACACAAAACACTTCATTGCACACAAGTACATAGTGGGACTATGACTATATAAGTTTTAATATACAACTATAATATTTACAACAAAAAAACTAAAATGAAAAAAAAAAAACATTTAATTCAGAGTGTGCAACAACATGACATACATGTAAAACCATTCAATGATCAATCATTGATTGACATGTACTTTATCATTGCATGGGGAAACATGCAAATTAAAACTGTTCATGTACACATGATACAAATGATATTGAATTATTTCTAGATATTCTTTCTATATTCTGTAAATGAAATGCATCTGCTTTGGGGGAAAAATTCTCCTAACTTTATGACACAATACCAAACAAAATGACTTTAATAAGAATAATACACATTACATATGAATACAAGCAGATATTATATTCTAAATCAAACAATTTTAATCAATATCAATACATGTAAATGTAAACATTGATTACAAGTTTACATGCAAATACATGTAAGTACACAGGATTGACAAAGGACAAATAAAGGCTAAAGAGAAAGTGGAGTTATGTATAAATGAAGTACAATCGTAGTATTTTAAGTATTTTTGCAGTTGAGAAGGGGCTAAGCTATTATCAGAGGAGCATTTTTAGAAACAAAACTTGGGTGAATTACATATGAATGTAGATCATCTACGCCAAGTCTTATCCTGAAGCACCTACATGTACATCTTAGGTCATATGTAATACAGACAAATGAGTCATAGATTTGAATTTTTATACTAACAAAAATATCTTAAATTAGGTTATAAACATTATTTTCTCCTGATTTAAAAAATCAGACTGGTCACTTGAATAAAGAATTCAGTGAATTGCAGAATTTGTAAACTCATAAAGGAAGGACACTTTTTATATCACAACTCCATTTTTTCTTTAGCTAAAAAAAATACACTTAAATGTAAATGTACGGCATTGAAACACACAACTCACCATGGATGTGGGTTAAATTCAAACATCCCAGAAAACTCTTTTAGGATCGGAATGTGATGAATGGTAAGGATGGTTAGGAAGATGAGTTAAGGTAATATTAGGCATATTCACAACTATGGCCCGAATTCACAAAAGGTGTTTTATAAAAAACCATCGGTTTAACTCATGGTTTATGCAGATTTCCTGTATAAATTATGCTTATTTAATGCGTATATTAAAAAAATGTCCAATGCTGATGCGCGCTTTTGTCACAGTGGGCCACATTGACACCTGTTGCCATGGTTTATTCATGAGTCCACTGTTTGAAGAGTGGACTCATTTATTCAAAACAGCGGACTCATGAATAAGATAGCGTGGATAACCACGGCAACAGGCGTCAATTTGGTGCACTGTGACAAAAGCAGCATCAGCATTGGACATTTTTTAATATACGCGGTAAATAAGCTTATTTCATAAAAGAAATCTGCATAAACCATGGGCTCAACTGAGGGTTTTAAAAATCACCTTTGTGATTTCGGGCCTATGTGATTAGGAGGAAAATACCCATATACTACATGAACAAAAACTTGTTTTAGTCACTTTTGAATGGTTAGTATTTAACAGGGTTTATCTCTTCAACATCAGCAAAGTGGCAGGGCCCGGTGTCATAAACTTGAATACAATAGCAAGACACAATATTTTGTTATAAGCTTCTGAAATGGCTGGAAATGGATATAGATGTTAAGGAAGATTTTAAGGATTTATTATTTGGGGATTAGTGATGAAAAGACACTTGGAGGATTGTGCATGAGATGAAAGACATGGATCCATCCTTCAGTACAGGTGCAACAAATTCCATTTTTTTTTGCATCGTTTTCACAAGTATTTACCATGATTTCCTACCATCCCCCCCCCCCGATAAAAAATAAGCAGAAGAGTTATATATGATCCCAGGGAGGGGGGAGGGGGCTACGAAAACCAAATGAGAAGGCAGCAAAATGATGTACCCTTTTCAGGTCACAAGATCAATTGAGAATGGAGGTTAATTACATTATGAAACATCACAGTCCTGAACAAAATATGAATCAGGTATCAAATGGTAAACCAGAGTGTGTGAAATAAGGGCATGGTGAACTGTTTTTTATTTTGTTGGTTGTTATTAGATGTATAAGCAGAGCTGCCAACCACACTTGACAAAAAATCCTATTATTTCACCCAAAAAATCCTATTTTTAGACAAAAAATCCTATTCGTACCCGTTATGTACTTTCCTACTATACATCTCATTATTTTGTTGTGCTCACTGTAATTTTTACATCCGACAAGCAAGGTTCTACATTAACTTTTTTTAGTGCTGGCCCGTTCGGGCCACCAAAACCTTCAAATTATTTGTTTTGATGGCCCGATATTAAAGTTTGGTGGCCCCAAAAATATAAAGAAAAACATTAAAAATGAATACAACAAACTTCTGAAATATCAATTCTGCAGCCACTACCACTAAGTCACTTTCATTTTGTACATCTTGTATGTAAATCTTGTTTGCTGTTATTTTACTTTGCTAATTGATTTGTGGTAAAATATAAATTGTTCTATCATTGTAAATATGAAATGATTGAAAGAGAGTAAAATGTATTGTTCCCAGGATGTGTGGACTTTAAAAAAAATCTCTGTATAGACACACACTCATAATAGTAAAAATAGTGCAAAGCTAACTCATATAAATGTACAAAACAATGATTTTTCCTTTCTTCCTCTTTGAATCCTAAAACCTAGATTATACAGGCTCCAAATCCCATTTATTTTTGTTTTCTCTTTTGCAGCATATTATAGCGGAGAAAATCACAGAAAAATATGCTGCAAAATTAGAACAATGCATAAAAGTGGGAAACGAGCAAAAAAAAATTAAAAGAATATTACAAAAAGAAAACAAAAATAATAAAAAAATAAGTGAAATAAAACAAAAGAAAGAAAATGAAGAAAAACAGAACACGAAAAAGAAGTAAAAAAGAAAAAAAAATAAAGAAAAAAAGAAACAAAAGAAAATGAAAAAAAAACTTAATGAAACAAAATTAATAAAAAATGGGGAAGGGGTAAAAATGAGAAGCCATTACAAATATTTTTAACAGCTGTACGTAGCAACAGTTTAAGCCAATTGAGCAAATAATTTTCACTCACCTTTTGGGGATGGCGCATTTCAATTTTTATAACCTTAATTTCGCTTGTATTATTTTTTCAGTAGAAACATATTCTTTAATCAGGCATATTCAATGGGAAGGGTTATATGGTTTAACCACTGTCAAAAAAAAAAATAATAATAAGAAAACGGCAAAAGTTATATCTGGAAAAAAAGTGTGAGAAGTCCTTTACTTTGTTTGCCAAAATATTTGAAAAATTCACATTTCATATCAATGAAATGCCTTCCCAAAGTATTTTCTTTCTGAAGAGTGGTTTAAGAAGTCATTTATAAACAAAAAAGAAAAAAACGGCCTGCTTATTTTTTGCTAGAAAAGACACAGCTTCGAAAGAAACCAAGTATCAACATACATACAAATGCACATATGGGACTGTGATGTACTCACCTATGTGTTTTTATGTGTATCAATACATTTGGAAATCGGTCTTTTTGAGTCAAAAGAGAGGTCATAATTCCTGTTTTTGATGCTTGCAAATAGTCAGTTTACACCAGATTTGAGTAATATGGACTGTAGAAGGGCAATTCATTGTTGTAAAATGTGACTTTGACATAGATTTTCAAAGTTCTGTGGAAGATTTCTTAGCAGCAACATTTCGTATCATAGCTCCCCGAGTCTGAATAGGCTGATAGCGCACAGATAGCTACATGTAGCTGCAGTGGTTTCATGCAAAGCTCACGCACGCCAGCCGGCCGCCCGGCTGGATAATAGCTACTGTATGCTATAGCGGTAAGCCTATGTACTGTCATGTGTGTGTGTATTTGTGTGTAGATCAACAAAAAGGGCGCATGACAAATTGGTTGCAATTTGAACTGTAAAAAGTTGATAAATGCGTGCAAAATCGGGAGAAAAATTGCGCTACTGTGAAAATTATTGGTTGCCCGATTCGGGCCACCAAAACTTAACATTTTTCAATAATGATTGCCCGAGGTGGATTTCTGTAATGTCGATCTTGCCATAGCTATATTTTCAAAAAATCGTATTTTATTTGTAAAAATCCTAGTGTCGTATTTTAAGTGAAAAATCGTACGGAATACGACAAAATCGTACTATTTGGCAGCTCTGTATAAGGCTAATCATTAGAACATATTAACACTGGTGTACTGGCGTGGCACTGTCACGTGTGAGGGGGGGGGGGACTGACTCAGAAACATTTTGATGAAAAGGGTATTTCATTTAAATATCATTTTGCATATATATAAAATCTGCATTAGATCTAATCAGTTAGACCTCAGATTATGCAGTTATCTTAAATGCATCCTTTTTTCTGAAAGAAACGTAAACTAAAATTGTCAAAATCTAAAAGAGAGTCAATCACTTAAAAATGACAAATGTTACCTGGTTCACTTTAATACTTCAATTATGTTCAGAATTAGTGCTTTGAATTGAAACATCAAACACTTCAAATAATTTGGGTGATTAAGATAGTGAAATTAGTAGATTAAAACCAAGTAGTAAGATCTCTGAAAAAACATGAATTATACATTTATGTACTAGTCTGTTAGTACGTGTGACCATTAATGCACGCTTAATACAAGAACTCAATAAAAACAATGGGCTGAAGTTTTTCTAATTTTGTGAATTTTAAACTCTGGTAAAAATGTGCTTAATCCTCCCTCCACCATCCATGCCCCTTATCCACTATTATTTATATTCAGGGGAGCCTTTCATGAAAGGACTTGTCGGACGTTTTATCCGACAAGTCCCATTTTATCCGACAGTTACCATAGTAACAGCACCTCTCAGCCAATCAACATCAGAGAAAGATGTCAGATCTGACAACTTGTCGGATGAAAATGTTGATGAAACACTCCCCGGATGTTGGGTTTTAGAGGCGCAGATATTTTTTGACCTCTTGCGAGGTTGTTTCAAAGAGGCAAAATGTTAAAACTAAACTGATTTTCAACGTGCATGCCTATGAAAACCATCCAATATTGATAATATTGGACGAAATGAATATTTTGCCCCGCCCACAAGATAATCATTGGTTAATAAATGATTGTGCTCATGAAGCTATTGTTAGGTCACAATGAAATTGATTTGCGTATTAGTGCCAGCAGGTGTGGCAAAGGAGAGAAACTGCATCAATTTATTGAATTCAAATGCGCTTGCACTATAGCTAATGCAACTTTGCAGAGATTTCTTTAAAAGAAAAATGACAATACTCAGTCGCCATGCTCATGATTTACAGGATTGACATACATGTAAAATGCTGAGTAAAAACATTTTTTGGGGGCTTTATATATTCATGTTTAGCTTTGTGGGGTATCTAAATAATAATAATAATATTAGATGACCAATTTTCGTGGGATGCGTAGAAATAATGTTACTCGCTGAAGAACAATATTTATATGCATCCCACTCTAGGCCATCCAATATTCCCTAAATATTTCCCCCTGCCACCCTCTTCATCCTGATATCATCCCTACCTACATGTACCACTCCCTTTTATCAACTCACCTATTGTGGTACCTCCTTAGAAATCTTTGTATCTTCCGGGCAGCCTCCTGCTCTCGCTTCATCCGAGCCTTCCGCTTATCCCTAAAGAAACCATATTTAAAAATTTGGTAATTTAGAAAACAAATTGAGCTTCGATACTTTGACATAGAGGGAATTGGAGGAGATTTGCTGTTAAATTTGAAGTTTTCACATGCCTTGCAATCAAATCATAAATTTTTCAAAATCAATTACATGGTTTGAAATCAATTTTAGGTCCAAAACTCTTCCACATAAGATACTGTGTTAACGTAGACCCACAACTCTGGACTCTTTCAAGCTTACCGATATCCACAATTTATCAAGGATGCCAGGCACTATTCCCGTACTCCAGATTACGTCTGACAAGTGCTTTGCAAAAGAAAGGAAACGTCTTCATTCAAATATGAGATGATCATTTGAAAATGCCAAGCTTCAGATTAGCTTTACATGTAATAACACAAGTCATAACCTTACCTAAACCTTTGTTGTATGAGAATGGCTGCATCCCTGCTCTTCCTGAACTGCTCTTGAGCACGGTATGTCCGGTAGCTATTCTGGATGATGATGGCCGCCCTGCGACTCCGTTGGAACTGTCGGTAGCTCTGGAACGAACGGAACTTGTTCTGAATCACCCTGGCAGCCTCAGACATGGACTTGTAGTGGAAATACTGAGTAAGATATAAAAGCAATGTGATAAGCAAGTGGGTGTTTTATAAAGCTGTTTGTGAGTTACGAATGACCTTACAAACCACTGGTTACCATTTCTTATGCTTACTGACGGGTTCCACAACATTTGCTCTGCTCTAAATTCCCCACTGATTGAATGACCAACTTCAACACTGGGCTTAACACTATACCCTACCCTAAACCTAACATAAAACCCTATTGCAACCCTAACCCTACATCTTAGACGAAATTAAGCGCAGAGCAATTGTCGCAGGAGCAAATGTTGTGTCACCAATGACAAACCCCTAGGTAACTGACGTAGCACCTAAGAATAAGTACCAGTCATACGTTAAGTCTGGAGTAATTTTACGAACAGCTCTAAGAAACACCCACCTGGTCAAATAATAATAATGAATGGGTTCTATTTGTAAGGGGTAGCCATTCCAGTATCAATGGTTATTTCTTTGCTATCCCTGTATGCATTGTATGTAAGTGAATTTGACAAGATGGGTATTATATAAGTGACAAATGCATTTATGTCTTGATGCTGAACTATCAACCCTGATGATTTTTACTCAACTAAGATATAAGTATGTTTTCATGACTATCTTTTTCTACATGTACTTTCAATAGTCTTATTTGTGGTCTGTTGTGCATAACTGAATTCAAACTTATCTACAGACCTTTCATATGCAGAAAAAATGTAAGAATTACTGAGTGGAGATATAAAAAAAAAAGTTGACCAACCTCTTTATATCTCCTGTAATAGCTCTGGATAATGACCGCTGCTTCCAATTCTTGTTGTTTCTGCTGTTGCCTTCCCTGTAAAAAACAATCAAAATTGCAAGAACAAACTTACAAATGATGCAAAGGTAGGAGCGGTTAAGGGCAACGTACTTGTACAAAGACAGAGGTATGTACAATGGTGCGACATGCAAGAGGCATTCTTAGCATGTGCTTTTGCACAACAATGTGAATACCAGTGATACCTACATCACAACAAGCCCAACAACTCTCCAGACTGACCGCCAAGCCAAACCTTAAGCTTATTCCTAAATACCCTCTGCAAACTCCCTTTTGCAGGGGTAAAAAAAGGGGGGCATGTTTGACAAAGTCTGCGGTGTATTCTTACCCAAAATTATGCCCTAATATTAACCACAAGAAAGCTGCTATACCAACTACTCAAAGGATTGGATTAACATTGAGAAAGGGAACCAAAATCTGCACATTTCAACTTACATGTAGCTTATGCAATTGAAAAATATCGAGCCAAACTGTTTGGTATGCCATATTCAAGCCATTTGTAAGTTTGTGGGTAAAGGATTAATGATACAGCACCCAGGGCTCAGTAACATGAAGCTTAGCAATTGATCGTGAGGCCGATTTTACGATTGATCATACACAATAATCAATGCAATCGTAGAAATCGGCCCACGGTCAATCGCTACGCTTTATGTCACAAGGTCTAGGAGATATTTCTAAGTTTACTGGTTACAAAATGACAATCAAATCTCCCAAATTTTAGTAAAAAGTTTAAAATGTCATATATTTTTCTATGCGACTTAAGAATATCTTCCATACACAGTATAACGTGTCAAGCCAGGTCTGAACAAGCACTGACCAATCGGCAACCATACCTTGTACTGTCTGAATGCATTCTGGATCACAATAGCAGCTTTGTACAACTGTCTCTGCTCTTCATCTAAAGAAAATAAGAAAAAAAAATGCCAACAAAAAGTTAGGGACAATAAAAGAAGTTATCAGCATTATAATTCAAACTGTCTTGAGACTTCAAAGAGTAGATGAGAATATTCAGAAAACAGACTCTTTGAAAAGGAATGGAAATCCATGTAAGATTTCTTTATCTTTTAGTCATCAGATTTGCACTACAGTTAGATAGACTGGTAATCAATGCTTACCAGAGAGCGTGAGTATAGAGAAAGCCCATTGCAACGCATGGCCAGATCCCTGTAAGAAGTCGCTCCAGTCTGCCGGTGGGAAGTCCTCATCAAAGCTGATATTACTGGGACTATTAGAGGTACGGCAGGACGACTCTGCACCGCTGTAGGAACTAGCGGGTGAACTGTCAATGCCCGTTCTGGATAAATAGGAGTTGAAAATAAATCAGGTGAACGTACAACTTTTACAAAACTCTACCATAGGTAACCATGGAACTGGAAAACATAACCATGTTCCCATGATAAATTGGCCCACTTTTCTGATAAATTTTTACATGAAACAAATCCCTAGAGTTTCAGATCAGAAGGAAAATAGTAATATTTATACTACAAGAGAAACTTGTTGACCGCAAGCTTTTAAGTCCTTTTCATGTTATGGGAATGAATATCATTGTAAACTGGTCCACTGCAAGAGTGTACTTTTCAGATGCAAGCAATGACACGGCTGGAATGTTTGGGCTGAATATTTGTGTGTAGTCCCATTCATGAATTTCTGTGTGAAGTGCTTTTGGCTCTCAGCAGACCTCTTATTTTTGTGATTTCCAATCCTACAGCAAGCAATAAATTTTAATTTATTATATTCAATTTTTTTTCCAACCACATTGAGTGAGTTCTTCTTTTCCTCATTCTTATGCAGGGATGCGACTTAGAATTGATGATGATGATAATGATGCACAGCATTTGTATAGCGCCATATAGCTGTCAAAGACATTCAAAGGCGCATTGGAGGAGCCAGCCAATCTGGGTCGCCAAGAAGGGAGCGCACACAGAACTGTGACCTGCAGGTCTCTCCTCCCGATAACTGGTTGGGGAATGCAGGTGGACCACTACACCGAGGTTTCCCCCTACTCTTATTCAAATAGTGCAGTGGGTTCTTGAATTGATGAAAAAAAAGTCTGAAAATCATCAAGAATGTCCCATTTTGAACACAAAAACATGTTTTCTATGGGTAAAAACAGATTTAAAAAGTCTGAATTCAGACTAAGGCCTACAAATTGGTACCTGCCCATGACCAGCTTGCAATTTCCCCTAAAAATGACAGTTTCAATTTCACCGAACAAGAGTTTGAAATCACCAACCTTAAAGTGAGTGTTACTGGGTTTTACAGACACATATCAATCAAATATTTCCAAAATACATGTATCTCACCTATAAAGTGTGTCCTCCACACCTCCTGGGCTTGAGAAGGGACTAGCGATGGAGCTGATGGAGTCATGGAGGGACTCCTGGTCCACCTGGACATGGGGCCCTTCTGTCTCTACCTGGGATCCTGCTACACTACCCCTGGAGCCCTCCAGCTTGATGCGCTCCGGTAGAGCATCCAGGATGTGCTCCGCCAGAGAGAGGTACTGCTCCTGAATGAGGAAACAGGAAGTGGTTGGTACATGTATTTAGGGCTGTTTCATCAATCTGTATGAAAGTATGACTTCACACAAGACCAGCCCCTGTAGTAAGCCTTGCATCACCTTTTTTTGTTAACAAGGGGTCTTACAATAAACTGAAAAGGATTTATACAATTTTCTCACCCCATCTTCTAATTGTTGAGCTGGAAACAAAGCCTCAATATTACTTTGAAGCTCATTCCTTTCAATTCCTCCTCCGTGAAATAAATAATGAATGAAGTGTTTGGTACTGCAAAATAAGAAAATAACTATTACTTTTCGACAAGTACAGATCAGAGCAAAATCACATGAATGAATTTATCAAAGAAACAAACCAATATCTAACAGAACAGAGGGGAACAGTGGATTCTTAATGACAAGCTGTGATCGGCCTTCAAGCTAAACAAAATTAGGCTTAGTATCCAGCCATTAGGAAAGAAACAGCTTAAATAATGCTTGCCCCTCCATTAATAACAATAATCTTGAGAAGGAAATAACTCTGGTTTTAGTGAATCATAACATACCTTGTTTCCAGCAGCAGCCCTTGGTAGGAGGAGAGGCATGTAGTCATCTGTCTGCATGGGAGAATCACAGCGTTGTTCATCCTCCACATCGTCTAGCTCTCCATGATCGTCCTCTTGTTGCTGAGCTGCAACCTGGAGCTCTTTGACGAAGCTCTCCCACATTTCCTTCTGGTCAGCGTGCTCCTTGTCTCCCAATGGAGGGAGCCCCATCATCTCCGCAGGATCCAGGTTACCCAGGATTTGGCTCCCGCTCAGGAATGCCTTGAGGGTCGCTTGGGATATTGGAGGTGGGATAGGCATGGGGCTTGCTCCTGCAGGAGGCTGGGGACTGGATGACAGATGGTGGGCGTGGTTTTGTGTGTGGTGGTGATGAGGACTGGTGGACTTCAAGCTCACCCCGCTGTCCCTTCGAAGAAAGCCTGGTTGGACGTTGAGCATGTTGCCAAGCAATCCTGATGACGTCCCGGGCAGATCTTGCAGCCTGGGTGATATCTGCGGAGAGACTCCTGTGTTAGGTGTCACCAGCCCCTGTGAGACAGGACTCACCGAGAGATTCGACAGGCAGCCTGAAGATGGTGACTGTGCTTCAAAGATAGGTGCAGAGTCATCGGAAAGGGATGAATTGGGTGTGTTGGTGGCTGGTGATGACACCATGAATGCTGGAAGGGTGTTGCGTCCGCTTCGTGGTATCTGTATGGGATCGCTCTTGGGGGATGGGGATGCACCAAGAGGTGACCAAAGATGAGGTTCTTCTTGACCAAGTTGCATCAAGGACTCTGCAAGGGAGGTGTGCCCTCGAGACTTGGCGACATCCAGGGGAAGGCGTCCGAGGGAGTCACTCATCTTTAAGCAGTGGGGTCGCCAGCGATACAGGAGAAGGGCAGACTCCATGTGACCTAGAGCACATGCCCACATCTGTAGGAAACAGAGCAATATAAAGAAATGAATGACATCCTTGAAGTATTATTGAACTTCATGATACTTAAAACTTAATGTAATCCTTGGTTCCTATATTTTAGTTTAGAGAGTTTGAACCATCCAAAGCACAAATAAAATTGATAATTTCTAAAGGGTTCATGCAGAATTGAAGCATGTATAAGCTTTTATGAATGTGGTAATAAGAGCAAAGCGCCGGTAGTTATTTGTACAAACAGCCCTGTTACTATGGCAATTACCAATACAGCAAAGTTATCATACTTGTAAGTCGGTTGTGAAATGGGGTAAAATTTCAATGATAAACCAATGGCAATCAAATCAAGAAGAATTGACATCCCCAATTAGTGAAAAAACCCTAACTTTGGAGATATACTTACCAATGGAGTGCAGGATGCATTGTCCATGTTCATTGGGTCTAGTTCCAGCTCTGCGACTATACTGTTATGATCTCTCCTATAACACATGGTGGAAAAGAAGTATGACTGGGTCACTGCCAGCAACACATTTGAATTTCAGGATAATTGTAATCCTAACATCAATGGAGTTTTGGAGGCATATTTGTGTTCACAATGAAATTCAAGTTGCTGAGTGAACACGAATCTACATTTACAATCTCAGCAAAGGCGATAAAAGCCAAATGATCAGCTGGCCATTATGATCAGAAAGATAGAAAATAAAAGTTAAGGGCTGAATATGCATAGAATAATTTTCATTAAAAAATAATGTTCTAGCTGCTTTCTACCATTTTTTATTATCTCCCTATTGAAAAAATGTACCAAGTTCAAATCCCCACAGCAGAACTAATGTACTATGGCAATGTATTAATTCACATTTGCAACACTTGACCCAGGTGAAGTAAAACCTTGGAAATGCTTGTAAGCTGTAGAAGGCTGCCCAAGGTATTAATATCTAATTTCCTTTGGAATTTCTTAGAGAAACTTTAGGGGATACCGGTGTGTTGGCTCAGTTGGTAGAGCGTCCGTTTTACAACCAGGAGGTCGGGAGTTCAAACCCTGGCCGCGTCAGACCAAAAGATGGGAGTTGCTGCTACCCTATTTGGCAGTCAACAATAAGGGATAGAGCCTTGTCGATCTGGCGCTGCACAGCAGCTGCCGGGCCCATGATCAATTGGGCAAAACATATTTTTGGAGTACTTCATTTCTGATGTCTATTTCGAACAATAAAATATGGATTTTTATTTCATTTTATAAGAATGGAAAATACCTTGCCATAATACGGACTGTAATGGTTGTGAACTTCACCTTGGAGACAAGACAATATTGTCATTACCAAATGTACCCCCACCCTCTTCCTACCAGAGGAAAAAAACATTTCATTTCCTTTATAACGATTCGTGCTGTAAAAGGCTACAAGACTAAAGCCAGGGTAACCATATTTAAGTCTTTTGGAACTGCATAGACTCATAGAGACATTATATCATAATGTGATGTGTGCTACACAAGAACTGCGTAATCATTATAAATATTTGAACAAACCTCCATAAGAACAAGGTAGATATGAGCCGACTGAATCCGAGTGCTGCCGCTAGGTGCAGTAGTGTCATACCGTGGTCTGGTCTACTAACGGTCTGGATCTGAGGAATGCTGGTGGGTGGTCTTTGGCTCATCAGGTCCTGACAGATACTGACCACCCTGTCTTCAAAGGAACTGGATTGAGACGTACCTCCCGGAGGCTGCAAGGTAGAGTAACAATTTGTAAACTTTATAATGCATGCACCATTTACATTTATCATCATGGAAGATTGTATGTTGACCATGTTTTCTGAACACATACAGTATGGCAATGGGCTGTGAGTGAGGATTAACCCTGTGTCAACTAGGCTATTTCGGACCAGAATATACGGGGGGTCGGGGGGTCAATTTGACACCCCCCCCCCCGCAGATCTCGGCTGCTGATTGCGCGATCGCCGCGAAAATTTGCACGCGCATAGAGCCGGATGTAAACTACAAGACTGTATGGTAAAATTTTCAAAAAATTGATTGTTTATATTCTTTATTAATTAATTATGCAAATAAGCGTATGAAATTTGCCCTAAATTTTTTTTTGTGTGTATGTTTTTGCCTTTAAATCAAGTTATATAGCTAGTAGAATGCAAATTTTTGGTGGGAGTATCAGTTATTTTGTATCTAACAAATATCTACAAAAAAATGCAAAAATATAATTTATTTCTTATGTATTTTATTGTTTTTAAAATTCTTATGTATTTCTATGTTTTTTCAAACCTTTGTTTTCTATTGTTTTTTCCGATGAACTTTTGTCGGGGACTTGAGATCCCAGGAATACTTCAGAATTCTAATACGATTTTCAGTTTTTCATCACTTTGATAGAAGAACACTGTGACTAACAGATGGTGTTGAGTACACAGGTTGACCAATTTTTCAGGATAAGATGCAAATGAGTGATGTCAAAAATAAAGGCGCAATATGCGCACATATTACAAAACACAAAAATGTATTAGAGGATGGTTTAAACAGTTCTCCTGAGGTACCTGAAACATCATTTTCTTCAGCTTCAAAGATTGTGGAAAAGCACATTTGGTTTTCCAATTTTTATTGTTTTGCCTAGAAAGAATTAAGAGAATGATAACAGAAAAGACACAGAGCTGTGTCTGCTATAACCTGCTGCTAAAAGTAGCTATGAACTTGATTTAAACAGCACTGCTTAGGTACTTTAATAAAAGTTACATCTTTCACCTTTAACACGTGAAAGAAACATGCAGTGGCTCTTCTGATCCCTAGTGTTTCATCTCTGCAGAAATGGGAGAAAAGGCATTGAGCTGCATCTGCTATAATCCGCAGCTAATAGTGGCTCAGAAATTTGTTCAGAATTACCTGAAACCTAACATAGAAGAGCAGTGAAATCACAAGGGATAAATCCCTTTCTGAATTAATGTCGTGTCCGTCGAGTTTGCATGCACACAAGGGATTTAAAATGTAGTACAGCTTCCAAACTTTTTATTCTCATGGGGTTTTTCCCCCACAAGGGTAAGAGGTAATAAAAGAACAAGGACCCTACTGACATAAGTTTTTCTTTACCTGGCTTCTTCCTTGGTTGCCTGTGTTACTAAGCCTCTGTTCCATCTGCTCTAGGCGCTCCAGAATAGCCATCTTGAATCGATTCTCTGTGAGACAGATGAAGTGAACAATACTCATGACAATAACAGTATACATAGGGTTGTCTATCTGGTAATTATCCACAACACAATGCACAAACATCAATATCATTATTCTGGCTTAGCTACATGTACGTCCTCTATGCAAAATTGATAATTTCAACTTCCTTGAAAACTCTGGCAAAATAGTCATTGCTCTCTTCATGCCATTCCTCATCAGGGATACCAACCTCAAGAAAAGAATTGTAGTAATTTGAAGGATGAAGAAACAATAGTTTGGGTAGAAAAGCAAAATATGCAACAGACATGTGGATAATAACATATTAGGGGAACAAATTACCTATTTATGTAGATTGCAGTATTTTCATTTACTAATAAGCAGTTCAAAGTACTGCAAATAAAGAACAGTTAGTATCTCTGTCTCACTAACAAGAATTACACAAAATTGAAACAATTACACTTTATTGCCCAGCAACCAACACCAAGATGTCATTTATCAGACATGTCTAAGTGCTGTAAAATAATGCAGCATGACTGCCTTAGTTACAGAAATATGTGCAAAATTTCATGAAAATTTGGAAATCAATATTTGTTTCCATTTCATTACACTACAATCATCTGGAAATATTAATGGTAGGAGACTTACCATCTAGAGAGAGCCAGTCATGTGACGATGCAACCGACTGGTTGCTACGTGCTCTGTATTCAAACGTGAGAGGCTTGGAGATGAGCAGTCCGTTACAGGTTACATGAAGTGCACATTTCCCTGCTTGATGGGCTGAAAGAAAGGAAGGGATGGAAAGAAACAATGTTAGTCTCTTCACACAGACTCTGAAATAATGTTCTTTTAGTCAAATATGAGGTATTCAGTCTCAAGTGGCTAGGCGATCAGCAGTGAATTAATAATAATAATCATACCATACTCTCCGTCTTAATTAGATGCTGAAGGTGCTTCAGAGCAAATACATTATGAAAAAAAAAAATATATACATTACAGGCTCAAACTTTCTAACACATAAATATATGTCCATCAAAATGCACCGTTACGCAATGATGTCTTCAGCTTACACGTTACACATTTCTGCCTCAAGGGAGAAAGAAAAGAAGGGTACTTCTTTCATGCATATCAGTACACCACCTTGGTAGGACAACTACTCCTACAGGAGGACAAGACTGAAGGACTATTCTGAAATTTAGAGCACTACTGAATGAAGAGAACTCTTTTTGAAACACTATAAAACGAATAAGACTTCACACTATTGAGGATCAATTATGATTTAATAGACTCTTGGAAGTTGGAACTCATTACATTTAAAACTAGGGTTTCATGAAATTCCGGGACAGAATGAACAGCACATTTTGGGTAATAATTTCCACCACCATCCTCAGAATCATTTAATATTCTTTACTATTACCTGGACTATAGCAGCGTAGGACACCAGTCTGTACAAGTGCAGCTGCTACACTGGTCTGGTCAAAGATACAGCTATAAACATCCTGAGTGGACTGCCAGGGCCCTGTCACTAAGACCTTCACTCCACCCTAAGGAATGGAAAAAGCAAATGGGTTACTCATTTACATAAAACATTTATAGACAACTTTGTGACAATTAGATGAGACAATTAGACAAATTTGTAACAGTTAGATGCTGGCAACTGCCCCCTCCCTCAAGCCTTTAGATACTGACAGCTCTTGTTCGCAAATTATAAGAACATCAGGCACAAATTAAGCTGATAATCAGAAGAAAAACAAAATCGACCCATCTTACTTTGAAGAAATGTATCGTTATTTACCTCAGTGTAGGACCAATCTGGTGAGAAGTCGGTGATCTCACAGAGGTGTTCTCCAGAATGGTCTTCATCAGCTAAATCATGTTGCCTTCCATCATGATTGTTCTGCAGGGGTGCCGGCTGTTCTTGGTTGGTGCCATGGTTGAAGTCATCAAGACTAGCATTGGGACTGGATGAAGTCAGAAGAGCACCTCCGAGTTCTGGAAGTGGGCTCTCCATGAGCTCAAAGGTATCAAGGTCCAGCTCGATGTTGGAAGGACTGGGGAGGGAACTGAGATCTGATGTTGCACTACCAGACTTTATGAAGTCGTGCCCAGGATCAGTTGCCCCTAAGGAGTTATGGAAAGAGCCACTAGCAGACAGAAGATCAGAAAGGACAGAGTTCTGGTCATTGTGGCTAAAGTTCCCATCCTGATCCATGGCATTGAACTCAGAAAGGGTGGGAAATTCAGAGTTTTCATTCTGGCAGTATAGATTGCTGCTGTTTACGGAGTGTTGGTAAGTGATGTCTATCCGACTAGGACTTGTATCCTGAGGAAGAGTGCCTTTTTGGGGCATGTGCGCGGGATCTGCAGTGTCCTTTTCACTTCTTTGAATTTTCTGATGATGGGCTTTTGAAACCGATCTTTGTTGGGATATAAATAGCCTATTATCTTGAGGATTCCTTTGTTCTTTAGTTGCTCTTGCATCTGTCTGTGTTTGAAGATAGTGTTCCTGCACTCTCTCTGGGAGCATGACAAGGTCACTACGGTGGTCTCTGAATCGATTCTCCAGAGTCTTAAGCTTAGGGTCTCCATTCACCAATTCCCGCAACTCCTGTGATTCCTGCCCAGTAATCTTAAGCTGTCCACTATGACAGTTTTGCATTGTATGGTTATCTCTATCCTGCCCTACCCAAATGGAATTTGACTTTTCTGAATTTGATGAAAAGTCAGATCTTCCTTCAAAAAGAGAAGTTCTTGTCTCTGCAGCTACAATGTTTGCATCAGCTACCATCTGAAGCAATGATGGGTTTGATTCAGACTGTTGCAGTAGATTGTTTGGAGAGCCACTACTTGCAAGGATTGTTGAAGTGTTGGATGTCTGTGGTGAGGCTCGGCCAATCTGGGGATTGCCAGCATCACCAGAATTCACAGCCTTTAGGATGAACTGAGGGGAAGCTAAGCCTTGTGCTGTCATTGAGGCTGTGCCTTCAGCAGGTTTGAGGATGAACTTTGGCGTTTCACCTGCTTTCGGCTCAGAGGCCTTGAGAATAAAATTAGGGGGTTTTCGTGAGGAATTTGAGGGCACTTGCTGGAGAATCAACTGTGGGGTACCTACTGAACCAACATGTCTATTTTCTGCTGGCAACCTAACTCCTGGCACTTTGAATGTACCTGATTCCTGCACTGAGTTTACAGAATGAACAGCAGTGGCTGGAGGTGTACAAGTTGTAATACCTTGGTTCCCCAATCTTATTGACTCCATTGTATCTCTGGATAAATTGAAAGGATTGCACTGTTGACTTCCAGTTGACAAGAGCTGTGGCACCTGATGCGCTTGCTGACTCGGGAACAATTGTGGCGATGACACTATCAACTGAGGAGACCTAAGGATGCTTCGACCTTGGTGCGAGGGTCCTGGCAGAGAAGCCTGTGTCCCAGCTTGTTCTGAGGACTGTTGTCTGATAGGTTGTCCTGTGGAATGTCTCTGCTGCTCTTGGAGCTTTTGTTGATGGCATATATGTGGTCCATTACCTTGGTGAATAAATGAAGGCATCTGGTTCAGGACATTGGGGTTCTCTTGAAAAGCCGAGCAATGGGGATCACAGGACTGTAATTGGTGGGCTGTAAAAGGAACTCTTCCTTGCGAGCCACTAGGGGTCATCAGTGAAGATATAAACGATTGATTGTGAAGATGTCCATTTATTTCATTTCTGCTTGCTTCGGCATTGACCTCAGATGAAGCCCTACTGTCCGCTGTGACATCAGTCACACATTGCACATTGCCAAGTCCTTTGAGGACCTCAGATATATTCTGCGAAGAGTCCACGGGAGCAATACTCTTCACCTGGAGTTTGTTGCCAGCATTGTTTTGGTTCGCTACCACAATCAACAAGTTGATGTTTCCACTGTCATCCATCTTCACCTTGTTTGATACAGCGTTAGACAACGTATTGTGGTTGCTGCATGGCTTGGTGGTGTTGTCCACAAAATGGATAGACCCTTGGCTGGTGGATGCGATGGATGAAGACTGACTGCTACAAGAACCTATAAGGTAAGAAAGGAGAAACAATGATAATAACATTAACAATAATAATAGGCATTCATATAGCACACTTGATCTAGAAATGATCTATTCAGAGGTAAATTTTTGAAGGAAAATATGTCCCATGATCTAAAAAAAATAGTGAGGAATCATTCCATGGTCATTGGTAGAATCTTAGAACAACCACTAATCAATAAGGCATCTCATTGTGTCAAATTGGTTGACTGTTGACTCACCTGCAGGACTGGGTGGAACTTGGGCCATGATCCTGAGCGTTGTACAGTCTAAACAGCTACAGTTCCTAGAATCACTGTTGTTATCCTGACGGTGACCATGTAAGAGATACTTGGCTATCACTTCAGCAGAGTCAGAGGGCTGGCAAATAAGAGAATAGACAAAGGAGAATGAATCTCTGTACTTAGATTTAAGACAAATGTGACTTGCCACCCCCTAAAGAAGTCGCTAGTCGCTGTAAATGTTGGCAAGTTACATATCATTTTAAAGCTTAGAATGTGCCTTTTCAAGAGAAATAAAAATCTCAAAATTTATTTTTGGTGAATTAATGTTATTTTTTATTTTTTATTTATTGTTTTTTTTTTTTTTTTTTTTTTTTTTTGGGGGGGGCTGTTTACTTATCATGACGAGATCTACTTGTACATGTGTAGATACATGTAACACCCCAACTTGAACCTTGAACCTTGAACCTTGAAGAATAATCCCTTTCAGCAGCTTCAAAGCTATCCCGGGATGAAAACATTCTGTGTATCAGTGCGAGGTGCCATGGTGAAGTAATTTGAAATTTCCCTTATATACATTAAAAGTGAATGTGCACCGTGCAAGTAAAAACTGCCTCTTGGTTTACAGCATAAGAGACCCAACAGGAGGCTGCATCACGCGAATGAATGGCAGCGCAGCCTCTCTGAATACAGCTGGGTTTGTTCCCATTACAACAGGTCCTGGTAGGTGATTCCAAATTTTGATAGTACGTGGGAAGAAAGAGAACTTGTATGCATCTGTGGTTGCTTTTGGTATAGCATATTTAAGGCTGTGATCATAACCCTACGTTTTCATTGATATCATGGGAAATTCAGTCAGGCCCTCTGGCAATATTAGAAGAAAAAAAAGCAAAACAGTGGACTCCTCTCCCACATAACACAAAACTCCTACAAAGTGAGTAGACATAGGAGTTATTTTATGCGATTATAAGCAATTGATCACAATTATGACTGATTTTTACAAAAGATTGTATTCATCATTATCAATCCTACAAATCAATTCATGATCAATTTGCTAAAATTTGTAGCATCTGATCTAGGCTGGCCCTTTGTTATTGATAGGAATTTTAGCAGTGGCAATTTTAAACTTCTAGTGACTATATTATCATTCACTGAGGTTAATTTGTTCACATGCAGTTAAGCAAATGATGACAAAGTTAGTTTTACCAGCATTCAATGCTTACCATGACTTCATTAACATATACAATTATAAAAGAAACATTAAATTGCATATTTAATCAAAATAATTCACAAGTATACATTCCAAAACCAATCTAGAACAAAGTGACCACATTTTGTCATATGGTTCAATAACTTTTGATGTATAGCCATACAATATTATACAAATTCATGAGAAGAAAGAGAATGTGCTTATTTCTATTTTATCAGTATCTCATATTTGAATTGAAAAAAGGTTTTTTAGGAAAATAATAACAGCTTTCTTTAAAATGGCAATGCGATTAGGATGGAAAAATAATTGTTCAAAACATAAAGTGGAAAATGTCAAATTTCTACAAATTAAAAGGTATTTTTCCTCAATCTCTTTTATTTCTTGCAGATCTTAGAAAGAAGATTCAGCAATGACAGAAAAATATTGATGTTGCCAATTTGAGGAACACACACACACACAAATTCCTGAATACCCCCATTGTAATAAAGTTGCTGTTCTTCATCAGCTAAACTGTACATTTTTCACTGCCCAGAGGGAATCTACAGTTTAAACGAAAGTGAAACTAATTTCTAGTAAATGCAAAGAGTCAATATTTTCTCAACAAACTTACTGTTAGCTCTTGGGATCCATTGAGCTGTATCTGGTATCCATGTACTGTAGGCAAAAAGAAACAACAGTTCTTAGATTATTTGTCTTCATTTCCTCATCGAATTACAGATTAAAAAAAATAGTTCCATTTTCTAGTTTTGATTTGACATTAATTCTATTTCTAACGACAGTTCTTTGGATTAATTGTCTTCATTTCCTCATTGAATTGACAATTTTTCAATTCTATTTCAAAGTCTATTTTGTAGTTTTCAGTTGACAAAGAACTAGAAATCTTAATTAAAGAAATGTCTGAGCTTGGATTGACATATTTTTTACTACAAGCAAATTTATTAAAATGGTCTGAGTCACTGATTAGTCTTCTCTACACTATCAACACCAATGAAATCTCCACAATTTACATAATTGAACACAAGATGGGATCACCAGTCATTTGTAAAGTAGCTCATAACTTACAAATTATAAAACACCCACCTGGTAGGTGATTCATAAAGCTGTTCGTATATTAAGAGTGACTTTAAGAACAACTGGTGAACCTTAATATGGTATTAAAATGGTATACCCCAAAATGTTCATTGGTGATTATTTAGTGCATAAGAAAGTTTTACCAGTTATTCTTTAAAAAGTCGCTCTTAACTCACAAACAGCTTTATGAAACACCCACCAGGCTATAGATTTTAAACTTTTGAGGTCAAAGCCACTTTTCTACAGGGCAGCTCTTTATTACAGTTTAAATGGGGAAAAATAAGAAAAGGCACAAAGAATTATTAGAATGAAATGGGCAGTGAGGCAAAAAAACAATAGGGTGCCCTCTTCATGGCTTTGATGGCAAAGTCCTTTAAAAAACATGTACTTACGCATTGGAGTGATCTGCTTGATAAGGTCTTCTGTTGACCAGTTAGAACCATCATGCTGAGGCAAGTCAATCAAAGAGCCATTGGTCAAGGATTCCAAGGTCAGCTTACGATCCTCAGTGACCGGGACGTTCAGGTAATGAACAAGGATGATGTCAGGGTTCTGCAGGAGACAACAAGAAGTAAAAGAAGGTGCGAGGAACTTATAAACAACATACTTTACACGCATCATTAGAATTTAGGTACCAGTACTATAAAGTCCACCAAATTGCAACAAAATACCTGTAAATTGCTATCGGCTTAACTTTTTAAAGTCTAAAAACATCCACTTTTTTTTTTCTTTCTTCACAAGAGCCTAAAACCATAGAAAATTCCTGTAAAAATGAGCCTATAGGTGAATGTTCAACAAAACTTGCATCCTGCATAAAATCATCTATTTACTTAAAGGTCAAGTCCACCCCAGAAAAATGTTGATTTGAATAAATAGAGAGAAATCCAACTAGAATAACGCTGAAAATTTCATCAAAATCGGATGTAAAATAAGAAAGTTATGACATCTTAAAGTTTCGCTTATTTTTCACAAAACAGTGATATGTACAATTCAGTGACATCCAAATGAGACAGTCGATGATGTCCTTCACTCACTATTTCTTTTGTTTTTTATTGTTTGAATTATACAATATTTCATTTTTTACATATTTGACAATAAAGACCAACTTGACTCAACCACATAGTATTAAACAATGCTAATTCCACAGGTTAAGGGAGGAATTAATTGTTTTATCACTTGACAATGAGGGGAAAATTAGAATATTCCATATTTCATATGATAAAATACAAAAGAAATAGTGAGTGGATGATCGACGTCATCAGTCTCCTCATTTGCATACCGACCAGGGTGTGCATATAACTGTTTTGTGAAATTAAGCAAAACTTTAGAATGTCATAACTTTCTTATTTTACAATCGATTTTGATGAAATTTTCATCAAATTTTTCAGTGTTATGCTTGTTGGATTTTTCTCTTTCAGTTCGAATCATCTTTTTGTTGGGGGGACTTGTCCTTTAAACACTGCAAATTTACCTGCAACCTTTATAGAAAACACATACATGCAATGTTTTCATAATTTTGAAAAGCACAAGTACATGTATCTTCAGAATTTCTTTTGGAGAAATTACAATAATAATATTACTTTCACAGTCGAAATACCTGGTATTTTTGTGATTAGGTGGGTTCAAAGGCACCATTAAAGTTGCAAATTAGCAAATATATCCTGCATGCTGAACTTTAAGAGGGAAAAGGTACATGGTATTAAAATCGGCTGTGCAGTATCGCCTTCAATACCAGTATTTCATATTGACAGCCATCATGGATCTATTATCATGAGGTCAAATTGTTAAGATGATTTCTAGCTGAGGTTGATTTGCAGCAAATGCAGAACAGATATATTACAAAGTGCATTGGTGATGTTTTTGAGTAACGGAAAAATTCCTTTCCCATACAAAGGTATGGCTGGGTAAAATATTTTATAAGCAATGAACATCCAAACTTTTACCAGCCAAAATATTGCTTTGGTTTGCCAAAATGGGAAAGGGGTATAGGAGAGAGGGGGTGTATGTTGTAGTTGTATGGATGGAAATTATTATCCTACTGAAAAAAAATATACTGGAGATGAGAAGCAAACAGATCATTTACATGTATCCTACATTTTAATACACTGTAGAATATACAATGCCACTCAATTTCAAGTGATCAAAACATTAACAAATATTACACAGCAACCAATATCTTCTTTTTCTTAAAAAAAAATCTTAATCTAGAGATTAAAGCTGAAATATGTTTTACTTCAACACGACTTTACAAGGAAGCTTCATAAGGTACCTGTATAACAGTGACAAATAGCAAATACCCAGTAGGTCTCTAAACTTAATATGTATTGGGGTGGGGAAGGGGGGGGGGGGCGGAGTTGTGATCGCACTTTGCCCCAAGCGATTTTGTGCATTTATGGGTAGCACTCAACTTGTACTCAACACTCCATACAATAACTGTGATAATTGGACAATATGGAAATGACAAATATACTCTGTAGGCCCTCAACAGATAATGCCAGCAGTCATAAAATCCATTAGTCACTAGCCAAGCGATGACATCCATTTTGACCGAACCCATAATGAACAAACAATCTAGGACCATTAACCCATATTACATATTTCGTTTCTTTTTACAGCCAACAGCAGTCTTGATGGGACATGCTCATGTACATGTAGGGTCGCTATTTGAAAAGATATTGGTCAATTGAATAAATGATCTCAAATCCATGTACATGTATACTGTAGCCTACGTATGAACAGTGGTACTCAAAGGTGAGGGAACCCAACCAGAAAATGAACATATTTAAAATGTTCAAGATCTGTCGTCAGGTGATAAAGTATCACATTCAATAATGTTTGTTTCTCTGGGCTCGCCGAACACTGTAGTGTTGTTTAATATCTATATTCAACACTCAGCATGAAGGAGTTTATTTTGTGTTGGGATTCACAATACTTTTTAGCACAATTGTACATGTACACACTGTACATTTAAACACAAATATTTGTTTAAAAATATAAAATGACCTCAGCTCCAAATGTCAATTCCTTCATTTCACTAAATCAACTCAAAGTTAAGATTACAATTATAATGCAGGTAATGTATTGTGTCAGTTATTAATAATGTAGCTACAAACATGTAATTGTAGTTGGACAACTTAATCATTTGTATTGTGCAACAAGGAACAATGAAATACCAGAAGAATTTTCAATGTGAAAACATGATTTTCTCAATGGGCAACTTCCCGTTCACCTTCTCATCTACATGTAAATATGGTTTCAAAAAATATATTGGAGTCTGTTAAAACAATTATGTGACTAATATGACTACATGTACATGGAGATGACTACAACTTGTTTCCTTTTTATTGCTAAATTTTGAAGTTTATTTCCTGTATTTATAGTGACATAACAGCCATCATTCATACACAGAAATATTTTGATCTGATTTGTTTGTTCAATATTTTCCTCCCTATTTCCAAAAGAGAAAAACAAGCACTAGTAAACCTTTCAGCGTATCAACCAATCTACAATATTCAAGTTTGGTTTTATAGATTAAAAAATCATGGTATGGTGAAAAGTGGTAAGACTACAAATAGTTGAAGATACATGTAATTTGAATACATGATAAGAAGATCAATGAGATGGATTGATTTCATCAAGGGAAAGGATCTCGGGAGAAGACTTTAATAGAATTGTTATAATTGCTCGATTGTAAGTGGAAGCACAAAGAGCATACCTCATCTCATTCCAACCCAACTTTTAAAGGGGGAGTGAACTGTGTGTGGTCTCTCATTGACTGTGTGTTATAAATACATAGTTTTAAAATATACGTTTTCAGATATCTACTAATACTATACAGAGAATAAATTGACCTATAGTATAATTGCGTTTGTATCTTTATAGAGAAACTAAAATGTTTTGAGAGGAAAAGTAATTGTATTACTACTTGGTAACATAATCATTGCGGTTTAAATGTATTGAGTAGTTAATTAGCACGTTATCATTCAAGTGGGTCTATATTGCTAGACTACACTAGCATTATGGGTCAGGAAATGTGCCCAGGATGAGTAGTTGAGGACTCGAGATGGCGCTATAAGTTCATTTCTGCTTTAAGTGAAGGTTTATTGCTATTCAGTTCAAAGTCATCCAGTCCAATGCCAACATCGTTCAACATCATTTCGTCTATCATCAGTTTGTACAATACTATGTATTGACCGTATCTTCCAGTTATCATTTCATTCAATAACCAAAATAAATGTACAGTACATCTAATAAAAGTCCACAAGGTCTACATGCATATTGCCAGCTGTATGGTCTATTACCATTTCGTCTAATAGCCATTTAGTCCAATGATGAATGTACTAATTGCCACTTGGTCGACTTTTTATTTTGTCTAATATTTTTTATAAACCTATCATTTTATCCAATAACCAATAAGTTGAACTGCAATCATGGGCGGAAATCCCAGGGGGGACGTGTACCCCCTACCAAAAATATTTGGGGGGACACAATATAAAATGTCCCCCATACTATTTTTCGTCTTTTATGATGGAGAAAAAAATACATCATTCACAATCGAAATAATACATGCATTTAGGACTAAATGACCTTACATTTGGGTGAAAACCCCTTTTTTTTCTTTCTTCTTTTTTTTGCTTGTCAATTATTTTTGGGTTAAAATGACCTTACATTTGGCTGCTGACCTTTTTTTTTTGCTTGTCAAATTTTCTAGCCCCTGGCCAGGTCCCCCTACCTTTGGGGACAGATTTCTGCCCATGGCTGCGATTTGTCTAATGATCATTTGGTCTAGTGTGCAATTCGGTGCACAGTGAGAGTGGAACATGATGGGACAAACTTAATTTTCATTTTAAAAAAGACAACAAAATTAGAACTTATCCAATTCATGCTTCGTCCCTGTCTGTGTGTGGATCCTACATACATGAGCATATTGCTAATGATGGTCGGAGAATTAGAGTACTGTATGTAGAACGATGTGTATGGTGCACATCATGCAGCAAAGTAGTAATGGATTCTTTCCATTAAAACCATATCAGCACTTTGGAATAAAATATCAATTTCAGCTCGGAGAGAAATGTCAAATGGGGCAGCATGAATATTTGAGCAGCTGCTCATTGCAAAGTATCAAAGTTTTTGAGGCGAGGGCTCTACAATAAGTAATGAAGTAAAAAAAAATTGTTTGAGAGTATTCATGTATTTCATTTGAGAATTACCCCCCAAAAGTCATAGCTTTTGTATGATTTGTTAACCCTTTGTCCTCGGTTACATGAGTACAAGTATATCCCCCCCCCCCTTACTACAACTTTTCTTAATGTGGAAAGAAATCCTATACATATATGGCAAGAAATCTATCCAGATTGGCTGCCCCCAACCCAGGTGAGGTGTAAGGATACCCTAGAGAATCCATTCCTTGAATGTTAACATCTACAAGTATGTATACAGTGGTACCAACCAGAAAATGAACTTCAAGTGTTCAAGTTCTGCCATGTTTTAGATATTTAATTGTGAAGTCAGGTGATAAAATTTTACATTCAATGAAGTTTGTTCTCTGGGCCCATTCAACAATTGGCATGAAGGAGTGCATTTTCTGGTGGGGTTCACTAACTTTTGAGCACCACTGTATAGCTGATCAGCTACATCCAGGGTATAATACAAGCATTGCAGAAGACTACATGGTAACTGCCATAGTGTGAGTCAGAAAAAAAAAACTTAACACTTTTATTTGTTACCCTTTACTTTTAAGAGATGGATTTTGAAATTACTTTTGCTTGTTTGAATAGCATATTTCTTCCTCTTTTTTTTAATACCAAATTTGTTGAGATCCTATTCACGTGGATCTGACAAAACAGGAGTGAATTTGTTTGAATGGTTGAAAACCCATTTGCGCTAACATCCAAATATGAGATACCTTGCCTGATTTGGAACAGTTTAACAATGACCACAGATATTTTACTACATGAATCATTATTCCAAATCAGGCAAGGCATTATTGAAGCAGATGTAACAGAAACAAGTGGAATGCCTCTGGCCGTCTCACCTGCATCACGCGATTCAATATAGCAGCAGTGCTGATTTTGAAAACTACTATAACTCGCACAAGATGTTCAGTGATACTTGGTTACTCTTATTTCCACGTTTTATGAACTAGACCAATACACAATATAGAGATATGATGGCAATTCAACAAATACCCCCAACGTGGCCAAAGTTCTTTGACCTTACATGACCTTTGACCTTGATCATGTGACCTGAAACTCGCACAGGATGTTCAGTGATACTTGATTACTATTATGTCCAAGTTTTATGAACTAGACCAACACACTTTCAAATTTATGGCTGTAATTCAACAAATACCCCAATTTGGCCAAAGTTCATTGACCCTAAATGACCTTTGACCTTGATCATGTGACCTGAAACTTGCACAGGATGTTCAGTAATACTTGATTACTATTATGTCCAAGTTTCATGAATCAGATCCATAAACTTTCAAAGTTATGATGGTAATTCAACAGATACCCCCAATTCGGCCAAAGTTCATTGACCCTAAATTACCTTTGACCTTGGTCATGTGACGTGAAACTCATGCAGGATGTTCAGTGATACTTGATTAACCTTATGTATAAGTTTCATGAACTAGGTCCATATATTTTCTAAGTTATGATGACATTTCAAAAACTTAACCTTAGGTTAAGATTTTGATGTTGATTCCCCCAACATGGTCTAAGTTCATTGACCCTAAATGACCTTTGACCTTGGTCATGTGACATGAAACTCAGGCAGGATGTTCAGTAATACTTGATTAACCTTATGGCCAAGTTTCATGAACTAGGTCCATATACTTTCTAAGTTATGCTGTCATTTCAAAAACTTAACCTCAGGTTAAGATTTGGTGTTGACGCCGCCGCCGCCGTCGCCGCCGCCGTCGGAAAAGCGGCGCCTATAGTCTCACTCTGCTATGCAGGTGAGACAAAAATCTTCTTGATTTGCTTGCATGCTGTCAGCATGGTATGTTTACACCAAGTTTACACCAAGACAGGTAGCTAGCCCCCCCCCCCATATCATCGTAAACCAAAACTGCATGGACTCACAGAGTCATTTAAGTTTTACAAAACTTTCATCATTGATTCCCCAAACACACTTCAAGCTGTCTGCCTAAACAAGAGGAGTAGCATGACAAAAGGGAGTCACAACCTATTAAAACAAGTGATGATCTGTTCGTGGGAGAAGAAGACGAGACATCGGATAACACCCAACAAAATAATTTACTATACAACAAGGGAAGCGATGTACTCTATCCATTCATACAAGTGCATCACAAAACTAAAAATCCACTCCACAGTTGTGAAAACATACAGATTTATAAAAGAGTGCAGTTTTTTTCTTTATTACCCACACTGTATAATTGGACCTACATGTACATGTAGTTTAAATTATTTTATGTTTTACATCATTATATGAAAATCTAGAAACAGAAGAAAACTGATAGCCCCCCTAGGCAGATGAAAGGCATCTTACACTCACTGTCATTTTCATACAGGTTGAAATTCCATACAGAATTTCAAAATGGTGATTTCATTCTACCTTGAAATATCAAAGTTGAGATCCAAACAGCTCATGCACGCAATACAGTTTTTTTTTTTGGCTAGCAAAGTTGCTACATTTATAAGCATAGTGCTTAATATCCCTGGCATATGGAATTCAACAAAATCCTCTCCAATACCATCGATTTGTAATCATCATAATCATCAGCCAAGTGCAGATAAGGACATTAGCTTCAAACATTGGACATAATCAATGCCCTTTTACATCTCCCGACTAGGAAGAAAAAGTAATAACGGGTTATTTTCTTAAAAGCATAAATGTATGCGCAGAACTCAAGGTAACTCTCCCGTCATTAGGCAAATATGCTTTAAGTGGTTAATACACCGACTGCTCTTATGAATGCCATTCAGCTAATGCACTTAACGCGACTAATCAAGACAAAACGCCTTTTCATACATCTTTCATCCTTACTCAAACATGCAGGAATGAAAGATTTTTGAGACCCTGAATAATTACTTCGAAGAATATCATTATGCATTTACATATCTGTTGATGTAAGACTGAAAATTCAGCGCTGAAACAGTTAATCCCCGGTGCTAAGGGGTAGAATATTGCTCTTAAAACATTAACCCTGGGAGGGCTAGCTACAGAGCTTAAATGCAATGCTGAACTGTTGAGGTACATGTATATTATTTCCTTAAACAGTATCATCATGCTTTGAGCAGATTCTATTGGTGAAAAACTGTTAATCCTCGGTGCTTAGAGGTTTACTATTGCCCAAGCATTAAACCCTGGAGAGTAGGCTAAAGAATTGAAATGGCCATGCTGAACTGGGTTTTAATATTACTTTTAAAAATATCAAAAAGCTTTTACATGAACACACACTTTCGATCTAAACTTCAGCACTAAACCTGTTAATCCTTGGTGCTAAGAGGTATCACCAGGCATTAACACCTGGAGAGGTAGCTATTAGAATGGAAGTGACACTGAACTATTGGGGTTTTATTATTGCTTGAGTATCACAATGCTTTTACATCTACAACAGACTCATTCTGTGTATAATTCAGCACTTAAACTATTAATCCCCAGTGCTAAGAGGTTTACTATCGCCCAAGCATTAACCCCAAGGCGAGCAACAGAGCTGAAATGCCTGGATGCTCAACTGTTGGGGTTTTGTGCAAAGGTCATGTTTAATGGGCTCGACTTGACAGCGATGATTTATTAGTCTGAGCGGCTAGCCTTTGTTTTCTTCTGAGCAACAGTGTGGTACCCTGTCTGAGTAGAAGCGTCTGATTGGCTATTAATGCCTTTCTTATAAGATTCTTCACATCTGCTTTACAAATTTGATTAGCATTTTGAGGAATTTGAGAAAAGATTTCACCTACATGTATTAGTTCTGCACAGTTATGTGTAAAAAATAGCAGCTTTACAAAATGTGGAGCAAGTCACGATGCGATATCAGGAAAATTATTCTGTTTTCTGATCGGGAATGTAACGGAAATCATAAAATGACAGATATTTTGCAGGTGTAAAAGCAAAACACAGTATCTTTGAGAAACATAACCCACAGGTTTGATAGTACACTGTAGATGATTTTCAACTTTTGCAGGGCCATTGCAGGTTCTCAAATGGTCAGAGGGATTTTCAGGGTGCAAAGCAGATTACTAGAACTCTTATGTATAAAGGCAAAAAGACAGCATGTCTTCTACAAAGATAGAAATTTATAGGAGTATTGTTGCAGGCTTGTAACTATAAAGTCCTTTCTGGTTCAGAGAGATGTGAATGTACAAACCATTGAAAATAAACCATTTGGAATATTAAGAGGAATGGACAAGTTCTTGGAGGCTTTTTGGGGTGTCAAAGTTCTGATCATGTGATTATATAATGGAAGGAGCTGAGGCTGCAGTCACATTTTTTTTTTTTAACACCCATTTTATTCATGTTCATTCAAACCACCCATATATGTAGCTGGTACAAAAAATGTTAAACAGCTGTTCTTAACTAGCCTTACGTCTCAAAGTGTTTGCGAAATGATGAATTTCTTTAATGCACCTGCATGTACATGTATGTGTCAGAACGGGTATAGACTTTAAAAACATTGGATTCAACAAAATAAAAACTGTAATATATGGGCCCTGTAACACAAAGGTTAGCAACTGATCTTATGCTTGATTTTCACGATTGATTGTACATTGTAGTCAATGCAATCAATCATAATGATATACTTCTATGATGATTGCTAAGCTTTGTGTTACTCGTCCCTCGATCTTCATAAGATATGAAGTCATCCATTCAAACAAAATGGTGACCTGTACTGATCAGGGTCCTGTTTCACAAAGACTTGTTATAGAAAGTCAAAAGGGGTCTAAGCTTTCGATCCTAGCAGAATCTTCGTCGGAGGCAAAATGACAATCATATAAAGTGGAACAACCATAATATAGACCAGACAAACTACAGCAACACTAGAAACAAGGAGACAAAAGGGGCATTAGTGAGTAGAGAAGACCAATCAGGTTTAGTGAAGGGGATGAAAGAAAAGGAGTAGGCAGACACAAAGGGAAGTTAGTGTAAGTAAGGCCAGTGAAAGACCTCAAGCCAAGAGAGCAAATGATATGACTGTGTATACATCAGCCTTACCTGTAGAAGCCAATAGCATCTCCTGTGGAATGTAGGGATGATTGCAGAGTGAACGTAGTTTCCATAGAGACACTGCAAGGAGGATTTGGAACATCGAAAGAAGAGACAAGAAGCGAGAAAAAAATCAATAACAAAAAAGTAAGTGAACGGGGGGGGGGGGGGGGGGGGAGACTGCCGCAGATCTTCGTTCTAATATTGAGGAGTAGTAGGTGATGATTTGTGCGCAGAGGTTGGACGTGGAGTTATTTGGAATGCACAATTTCTGCTCTACACTTCGTGTACAACACATACATGTATCAAACAGATGATTAAACAAAAGAGGGCTGTCATTAATTTTTTTTTTATTCTCTTGGAAACGCACACTAAATCTTTACCTGTTTCAAGAGCAGGGATGGTATTCGGTGAAGTGGTATTTTTCATCAACAAAATTTATAGAATATAGTTCATATACATGTACAGTAGATTGTATTCTATTCAAAACTGTATTTATAATTTCAGTTCAAAAGTAGAGATTCATGAAAAATATTTGTACATGTAATTGCCTTGTGTACTTCTTCTATAAATATGACTTCTTTGATATGCTTGATATTTACACATAAATTCCTTCTGTCCTTTCATAATGACAACTGGTTTTTATCACTGTATTTAAGTTTGTGAAAAAAAATCTGATTCCAATCTTGAAAATCTTGAAAAAGGTACTTGAAAATCTTGAAAAAGGTACTTGAAAATCTTGAAAAAGGTACATGAAATGGTTGAGATACGAAAGGACTTACATCCACTCCTTTGATTTTGAGTTTCATGTGATCTTCCCTTGTTGTCTTGCAATCTCTTCTTTTCTTCCATAGGTAACCATCGTTCCTGTATTTGACCTTCTTTCGATTGTACAGGAATATACTCCCACTCTCCGCCCTGTAAGAATAATAAAAAAAAAGTCTCTATGATCAACTCTTTTTAATAGTTGGCCGGAGCAGGAAATACTGATGTACAGTTTAAATACTAGTAAATACTGGAAAATCCTGCCTCAAAAAATTTTGAGGAAAATGGGAAATAGTTGGAAATGCAGGGAGATACTGCACTTCTTTAAAAAAATTCTGGAAGTGCCAGGTGTTTCTCACGCATAATCTAGCATATCCCGGCAGTACAACTCTACTTCACAGCATAGCATTTACAAGTTTTTTTCCCCCATGAAAATAGCCAATTTTTTTGAGTGATACATGAACATCAAAAGTGATGTTCCTGTTGACCAATACTTTGAAGTATATTCAAAACCACAAACTCAATGTCAGGTATCCCCCTTCTATACATTTGTATAAAATTTAAATTCATATAACACAGGTGTGCTTTTTCCTTTTCATAATTCAGATTACATAATAATGAGTGTGTAAAAACCCTTGAAGGGCAGAGCAAAGACTCCAAACCCATGTAAAAAAAAATGCATGTTTTTATTTAAAAAAGGATCAAATTACATGTACATCCTCCAGTGATCAAGTGTGAACCTCATCTATGATCTCTGAAACCACACAAAAATTTAAAAAAAAACTTCTGAAAAAGAAAATACCCTGAAGTGGCTTAATCTGATTGGTTACATTACGATATCACACTAACAGGGCTAATTGGTTCATTTAAGTTACATGGAAAACATTTTACATTACATGTATAAGTTCAGGGCTCGACACTAGCGGCGGTCCGACGGTCCCAGACCGGTAAAAATCGCTGTCGGGCCAGTAGATTTTCAGAAATAGGAAGATTTACTGGTCCGACATGACCAGTAAAAAATATCATTTTCGGGCCAGTAATTTTTCCAAAAATAGCAAGATTTAAGGATCCGACATGACCACTACTAAAATCCACTGTTGGGCCAATAACCTTTTCCAGAAATTGTCAAATTCACTGCAAACTATTTCCCCCCCGTTAAATTCTGTCATTCACACACAAAATACACACACTAGAGTAGCATACAGTGTACATGTAGCCAGCCACACAACCCACGTGGTAAATTCTCTACTGGCTGCGCGAACGAAGCTTGGCTAAACTCTGGCAGAAATCTCTCACAGAACTGTAAAAATTCACGGTTCATACTCATGAAAGGCTCTTATAATGTCCATATTTCCTAAAAATTTGAGTAACTCTGTCATTTGTAAGCAGTAAAAGGAGAAATTTTCACTTCTGTTTTGGTTCAAACAGATCGGGTTTCGGGTGATATCTTCTGAATACATAATAGCCCCACATATGCATTTATGTGTGTGTTGATACACTTGGTTTCTGACTTTCTTTCGTAGTTATTTTAATTGAGCCAAAAAGAAACTGATAAATTATTTGATGATAGTTTTAGCTTTCTTCCTATCTTTCTTTCCTTCTTTCTTTTCAATCTTTCTTTGTTTCTTCCCTCTTTTCTTTAATTTTTTTTGTTACTGTCTTTCTTTTTTAATTTCCCTTTTTTCTTTAATTTGTTCTTTCTTTCCTTTTAAAAATATTTTTCTCTATTTCTTTTTTCTCTCTCTTCCTTCCTTCCTTCCTTCCTTCCTTCCTTCCTTCCTTCCTTCCTTTCTTTCTTTTTGATATTTTTCTTTCTTTAATTCTTGAGTCCATCCATCCTATATTCATCTCTTCTCTCATTCCTTTCTTTCCTCCTTTTTACCCTTTTCTTTCCTTCATTCTTTGTTACTTTCTTTGTTTCTTTCTTCCTTCCATCCATCATTTATTTACCCTTTCTTGTTTTTTTTTATTTCTTCCTTCTTCCAACCCTTTCTCTCTTTCTTACATTCATTCCTTCCTTTCTTATTTATGTCTTGTTCTTTCCTTTTTCCCTTTGTTAAACCTATCCTTTTACATGTACCTTTCCTTTCTTTTTTTGACTGCTTGCTTCCTTTCTCTCCTTTATTCTTTCATTCCTTCCTTTCTTTGTCTCTCAGTCTTTCTTTTTTTCTTCCTTTCATCTATTCTTTTCTCTTTTTTTTTTAAATATTGCTTGCTTCTTTCCTTCCCTTCCTTTATTTCTTTCCTTCTATCTATCATTTTACCTTTCCTTTATTTCTTCCTTAATTCCTTTCTTCCTTCTTTCAATCCTTCCTTCCTCTCTTTCTTTATTTTGACCTTCTTTCCATCTCTCCTTTTACCCTTTCTTTTTTATTGCTTCTTCTTTCTTTCCTTTACTACTTACTGGATTTGTTCTTTCTTTCTGTATTGCTTGCTTCATTTCTTTCCTTCATTTCTTTTTTTATTTTCTTTCTTTCTTTATTTATTTTTGTTCCTTCTTTATTCCTTCCTTCCTTTCCTTCTTTAGTTCTTTCTTTTTTTCCTTCCTTCACATCTATCCTTTCTTTACCTTTTCTTTTTTTCTTCCTTCCTTCCTTTCTTTCATTCTTTTCTTTCTTTCTTTCTTTCTTCGTTTCTGTCTTGCTTTCTTTTTGTCCTTCATTCCTTCATTTTATTTTTTTTTGGGGGGGGGAACGAAAGGCTAGAAAAATAAACTTGCGCCTTTTTTTAATGTGTTCTTTATTTTTTGGGACCAGTAGATTTTAGGTTCGGACCAGTAAAAATGTGAAAAACTGGTTATCTACTGGTCCGACATGAATAGGCTGGACCAGTAGAAAAAATGGGTTAGTGTGGAGCCCTGTATAATATAAGAGAATTAAATGCCTGAGTGCACATCTCAAATCTGCAACAATTGGACCTACATGTACATGTATAAAGAGATGGACATTCATCGCTTAGATAATGAATTCACTTTAGGTGACTGTTATTGTCATCTGAATATTGTCTTGGTACCTGTCTACTTTTGATCATTACCATGAGAAGGGCCTGAAGCAGTTCGTGATTGGAACTTTATATTTCACAGATTGTATGCGCAGCTGGTTGGTTACATTGCAATATCACACTAAACTGGACTAATTGTTTCATTTATGTTACAAGGAAAACATTGTACATATTAGGGATTTATTAATTGCCTTAGTGCACATCTCAAATTTATGCAACATTCATTACTACAGTTTTTCAAATAGCATTGAAAACTCTCTTAAGAATTGTACCTATTATATATTCCTTTTTGTAAAAAGCAGAGTGTGGACGTTCCTAATGCTGCTACTACACTTGCACAATTTTTGGTTCCCGCATTGTCACAGTTTTATTGTACCAGTTCGTCGTTGGTTCCTGCCATAGTCCCGACTAGATCAAGACATGTTCACGACAAGTTTACGCATTGACACAACATGTTCACGCAGTCTTTACAGGTAGTTTGTGTATGTTACCAGGGGCTAATCCAGTATCAGATCCTACATGTATATAGGAACAATAGTGACTATCATGCTTGTGCATGGCCAATACATTTCTTTGTCAAAGTTGACGCTGGATACGCTATTGGTCACGTCATTCAATTCATTATCATTCATTGCAGCATAAAATCAAACTTCATGAATTGCCATTCGATATAGCCAAACTGCGCATGCGTATGCCTTTGAGGCGAGCAATTCTTATGCGAGTGTAAACTATGCGCAAACTTTTGCTTAGTCTGTTGCAAACGACTCGTAATATCGTCGTGAACTAGGCGTGAACTAGTCGTGAAATGCGTGCCATGGCACGACTTGGCCTGACAAGATTGCGCACAGTTTACAAATAGTTCACGCCAATAATTCCCAAAATTTGTCGTGCCAATATTTCAGAAATTTCAAAATTTTGGCACGACACTTCAAGCATTGTTCCGCACTGGCCCGCACACTTCATGACATGGAACGAAATGGCATGACTTGATGCATGAACTATTCAGGCCCCAAAATTGTGCCAGTGTAATAGTAGCATTATTGTCCAATCGCAGTTGTAAAACAATGTTCACACTGCCTCAAACAGCATTAAAGATGTGTTCATACAAAACACTAAAATCAATTAAGTTTTTTTACACACTTCACCCTCATATTTCCTTTTTTAGCAAAATCAAATCCACACTTGAGTATATATGTATCCAGATGTAACACCCCCCCTTGATCCATTTCCATTTAACTATTTGACAGTCTACACCGACTTTTGTTGTTCTTGCCCACATGTCTTCCATGTAATAAAGGGAATAAATTCAGTTTTCAAATTTGATTAGCCTCTCTGGTTGTCAGAGAAAAGCCTTCAAGTATGTTCTCTACTGTCCAACGTAAAAAAAAAGTGACAAAAACAAAATTTTGTATAGCAGTCATTAAAAAATGAGGGGCAAATTGCAATACCAGGAAATCCATTCCCTGTAATCATATTTTTATGACAAGATATTAAAGATAATGCACTTTGACTCTTCACAAATCTGAGATAAATCTGTTTGACCTTTTTATGGGGAAATTGTTTGACCAAGACTGCTGGAAAAGAAAGAAAAGATCAGCAACTGAACATAAAATATTCAGAATTGATTCAAAAGAAAAAAAAGTTACTAAAACCTGGAAAGGATAATGCATAACGTAAGATTTACAGTGCACACATTGAAACATACATATGTACAGTCACAGTGTAATGAAGTCATCCCTTTCTCAATTTTCCATTGCATCTCTTTCCAGAGATATAAAATGCAGATCTAATACCAACCAACAAAACTCCCTTAAAAAAAACACACCTATAGATACAGTTTTATGTCTCAAATTGTCCATGAAATTTCTGATTTAAATTCATGGCTTCCAGTCCTCCCATTGAACAAAATGATCAAACATTTGCAGTTAAAGAGCAATTGAATTTCAAATGCCATTCTTCAAACTCGATAATAAAATACCATGAATAATTCAAAATGAAACAAAAAAAGTCTGCCCGGCCTGTTCCCTTTGTCACCATTCTCCGGCATTTATATTCAGTGTTGATGAGACTGTTTATTTGGAAAGAGCCCTCGTATCTCTTTCGAATTTGACGAGTGTTTTAAGGCGATGCTGCGACCAAGCAAAATTGATCCTTAATTGAAATGCTTATTTGATAAATGGTTGGCGGGGATTGAAATTAAATCTGAATGGCCTTCCAAAAGGAAAATGTCCCAAGCTATTTGGCTGGAAGCGATTGAGTAGGTGGCTTGACGATGAACATCAGAGGGATATTTCTGGGTGGTTCTCCTTGGGAAGTCACAGACAGGGTCATCCTGTCTTCAATTCTTGCATGGCTTTGATAACTTCAATAATTCTATTCAATAAATATTTATTTCCAAAGGGAAGCATTATTCAAAATAAGTTTCTCCATATTGAGGTGACAAATCTGAAAGCACAAGCTTGTTACAAGTGCATGACTAAAAAGGACTGCAAATCTCAAATAAAACATTTAAATGAGAGGAATTCACCCTGACAAAAAGTTTATTTTGAAATGGCAGAATAATAATTTTAAAATATTGGTGAAAGGTTTGAGGAAAATTCATCAAAGATTATTAAAGTAATTAGGAATGTAATTCTTGTGATTTGTGATGTCATATGCAAGCAGCTTCTCATGTATCATGAATTTGAAATACCAAGGAAATGTCATTTTCTCACAAAATTGGAAATGGGTTTCACTGAACCTTTTATATTGACAAATTATTTCATTAAGATTTTAGTCAACACGAACCATTAAAAACTTCGAATATTTCATAACTGGGGCAGCTGCTGGTATATGAAATCACAATTAAAATCTTGAAGTTAAAAATACTTTCTTAATCTTGAATTAATGTTCCTCAAACCTTCACCAATGTTTTTTTTCTCATTTTTTCTGGTATTTTTAGAATAAACAGGGTGAACTTCCCCTTTAATTAATCATCAACCAATCATCCAAATCTGATACGAGACAAATCAGTCAATCTACATAAATGTACATCTAGGGACTGGAAGTATGAAGTGTTTCTTTAATAATGTGAATTTGTGATATGGGTGACAACAGAGTAGATTGATACATAAAGCCGGCAAAAGGCAGATCAAAAAAAGTTGAGCAAATATTTACATTTGTACTCAATTTTTTTTACAGTCGAGGCAGATGAATGGTCGTGTATATAGTAAAATGGAATGTCTGTCATTTGAGTATACATGCAATTGACTTTAAT
Source organism: Lytechinus pictus (assembly GCF_037042905.1). NCBI lineage: Eukaryota > Metazoa > Echinodermata > Echinoidea > Temnopleuroida > Toxopneustidae > Lytechinus > Lytechinus pictus. The sequence continues at coordinate 2,058,563 of NC_087258.1, forward strand.
GGATAGAAAATTATGTACTTTAAAAATTATGCCCTAAATGTCTTTCACTATTTTACTAGTGAATACTCATTTTTTTTCTCAAAAGTATGAATGTCTCTACACTGGTGCATAATTCAAGTCAGTTTTGAAATTACCATACAAATTTGGTTTGGCTGTTACTGTACATCTAAAATTGTTGTGTGCTGGATTATACAGGATTGTAGTTTGACATATAAACATTTAATAACATTGTGTGCAAAAAAGTTACTTACAACTTCAAAAATAATCATTAAAACACTAAATCCTTAACCATTGTGTTCATATGCACTCATAATTCAACCACTCAGTAAACTAGAACATTAATAATAATTCAAGATAGGGCCCCATCTGTGTGTTCACTGGTGCAACTATCCGTACAAAAACCTGTCTCCACTGTTCAATATCTAGCCTAGTCCCTTTTCAGAGAAAGTTGAAAAATGAATTTCAAGAAATAAAAACTTCATTTTAGATTTCAACGCAATGATGATCATGTCGCTACAAATAATGTAAAAACCTGTATACTAATAATTCATAATCAATAAAAGTTTAAAAGAAAGAAAAAAAATTAACAACTAATAATTTATACTCGTTGCTTGAGACAACGCTAGCAAGAGAATGATTGCAGAGAAACAAAGGCAACTTTTCCAAAGTTCAGGGAGAAAAGGCTTTTAGAAAGAATTGTTCAGCCTTTAGAAATCGCTGTCATATGGGATAATCTGGCTGCATTCAAAGCATGACGTTCAAGGTTCCATGCACAGGATCGATGAAGGATGAATACATTGCGTTAAATGCAGAATGAAAAATGGATGAGAAAAACTGCGCGGTCCAATGAATATCACCAAAGCACATGGGTATTACGCCTCAGTCTCTAACCAACGAAAGAAATAACAAACCACCTGCTGTTTAAAGGTAAATGACAATTGCAGCAAACAATTATTTCATGACAAATTATTTTATTAAAACAAGGTTAATTGTCAAAATATTATCATGAATCTAGATCTGGTACATGAAATGTAAACTTATCTTTGTAAAGTCATGAAATCTTACATGTAGCTGAACATCGATGATTCTGATGATCACTTACACAGAAAAGCATATGTGGGACAGTGTATTAATACTGTTTTGAAAAATACTTGACATTTGAAGGAATTCCATGCTTATTTTGCTCATTGCTCAGCACATTTTCTTCTGGACAGAGCTATTTGGCACATATTTTCTAGTATACAAACGCTTTGGTGGTAATTTCATTGGATTATGTTCGAACTCATTTTGAGATCGTTACCAAAACTGGTATTTATCTTTAATGTATCATTGAAAAAAATGTAATGTTTTTGATCGGTAATATGTCAGTGTGGCTTCAATATACACCGTACTGTACATGTACAAAGGGCGTCGTGGTCTAGTGGTTAAGACTCTTGTCTTTCAATCTGAGGAACGTGGGTTTGATTCCCAGCCATGGCGTTTTTTCCTTCAGCAAAAAATTTACCCACATTGTGATGCAATCAACCCAGGTGTGATGAGGTAAAAGGGTACCAACAGGAAGTACGTGTAATTCTTCAAGAAGCTGTGAGCACCGGAATCGGTTGACTAGCTTTATAGCCGGGGTAATACATGTATAGGAGCGCCTTGAGCACCTCACAAGGTGGATACATGTCCCAGGCTGTGGAAGGATGGTAGATTGTAGGTCAATGTTAGCCTACTCTTGATCCAAGTATGGTCATTATATTCTGATTATGATGATTACGCCCAGCTTTATGAGAACATGTACAGTGTACAGGTGTTTGGACAATTCACAGTGACTGCTATTAAGGCATGTCTGATCAATGAAGTATACAAAGGATGGTTTCCAGAATTCCAGTACACTCATATACATGTAGGTCCATATACTTTTAGATTTCAATGTTGATACCCCAATATGGTCCAAGTCTATCGACCCTATGTGACTTTTGACCTTAATCATGCCAGCTGGAACTTGTGCAGGACGATCAGTGATACATGTTCTTGGTTACCTGTATATCCTAGTTTCATCAACTAAATCTCTAAACTAAAGTTATGATGACGTTTATACCCCTAACAATAACATAGTCAAAGTTCATTCACCCCAAGTGACCTTTTATCTTAGTAATTTGACCTGAAATTTATGTAAGATGATCAGTGATACATGTACCTGATTGCATTAAAGCCCAACTTAAAAAAAAATATGTCTTTACACTTTTTATAAGTTATGACATTTCAATCACTGAACCTAGATTACAAAATTGATGACACCGCCATTGCCGTCGCTGCATCAGACAATTTGCGCCTATAGACTCACTTTGCCATGGTGACAGGCCAAAAATGAACCGAACCAAGAAGCTGATTTGTACAGTACTGTTATGTGTACACCTGAATATCATTAGACAAGTCAATTCATCTTATTTTACCTGATATTACATGTACATGTAGTACTTTATCTGGCCATGCATCTTGAACTGGCCCCATTTTGTAATACATTCACCCAAATCTAATAATACCGCACCTACATGTACAAGTATCGGTATCAAAATGAATTCACAACTATGTACTATATAGTTAATTATTACTTACATGTAATATATGATGATAGTACATGGTGGAATAGTGTGAATTCATTCATCAGAGAATAACACACATAACATACACAGAGTACGCAGTCAAAGAATAGCCATTATATTGATATCTTACGTGGAGATATACATATATGGCAATCAAATGGGGAAATCTCCAGTGATGATGACAATAATACATGTAATTTGATGAGAAACAATATTTACTTTTTACATAAACAATAATATTTCCAGTTGTCATCTTCAGAACTTGGCCCTGGAATTAATACTCTCATAGTGTATGTACATGGACATAAATTCCAAATCCATATTGATTCATTCCATCAACTTGCTACGCTCTTGGATATTGGATGTTGCCATGGAAACCTGCAAACCTAATGACATCCTGCCTCGCTATTCTAGCCTAATTTTGAATTGGTATATTACAGATCTGTCAAATATAAAGTCTACTATTAATTACAGTCTACTGTAAGAAAAAAAAACTGTTTAAAATTCTTCTTTACATCACAAACATATAATCTTCCTTTGAGATTAATATAGGCCAGTTCTCTGCAATGTATTCATATCTATTTGGTTGTTCCTCATTATGAAACCTTATCAGGAATAACTTTTTACAGCATTTTTACACCCCCCCCCCAAAAGAAAAGAACCCATGTTTACAAGAATTAAAATTATTAATATCATTACTTCCTACATGTACATTCATGAATAAAAATGAGAGATGTCAGGGATACTTTCCCTATAAAATGTATGTACATTATAACTATGAAAAAAAAAAAATAGGTTATACGTTGTGTCTCCTCTTTCATCTTCCTGTTCTCCCTCCTCCTTTTTACCTTCTCCTCCATCTCCTGCTCCTCATCATCCTTCTCCTTCAACTCTTCTTTCTGTCCTTCTCTACTTTCTCTTCCCTCTTCTCCCTCCTCCTACTTCCCCTCATATATGTATGAGCCCCCCTCTTCCCATCCTCCACCACTCCTTCAGCGGTTTATTTCCAATTCCTCCAATTGCCAACTCATCTACTATCATTTGGTCTACCATCAGTTTGTCCCCTGTCAACATGGTCTAATTGCAAATTCGTTCACTAACCATTACTTCTAATAACCAGTTGGTCCAATATCCATTTAGTCCATATACCATTTGGTCTATTATAGGACTTTAAAGTGTTAATTGTGCAAAATGAATGAAAATGAAATGGATATAGACCAACTGGTTACATGTGTATGAGACGAAATGGTCATAGATGAAATGGTGATTTAGACGAAGTTAATTGGACAAATGGTTGTTAGACAAAATGTTGATGGACAGAATGGCATTAGACTAAAAGTAGACCATGTGGGGAGTGGACGAGTTGGCAGTAGACGAATTGGCAATTTACCAGCCCTTATATCTTTTTCAAAGAAACTGAATTTTCCCCCACTATCACGTCAAGTCATACAGCTCCATCCCTCTATCATCATGCATCCACAATTACATTTCATTATTAATCAACTCTCCAATAGCAAAAATATGAAATAATCATATTGATAACTCATTTCCTGAACAATATCTCAAATTATTTCACCTTTGCGAAGGGCAGAAGCAGATGACATAACCTTGTTCGTTTATTACTTGTCGAAGGCTGGCGGGCATGGCCAATGTTGCACATCTATTGAATAATCTTGCACACGTTCCGGCATGAACAAGTGCATTATTGATTGCATTGTTTAATGGGGCATGCTGTCTGCCATCCAGATTGAATTCAAATACATGGGCCTTTGCATTGTGTACATCACATTTAATAGGCTGTTTCACATTCAAATAACACAAAGGCCTTTTATTTAGAGTAAGATGGATTTGGAAACCACTACATCAATGTACATACAACACTATCCAAGTTCACTGTAATATCCTGCTGCAGTTATGCAATTTCTCATATTGAGCACTGCAATTTTCTATGGAATTGAACTGCTTTATTGATTATATTTTCAAAGAGAAACCTAACCTTGGTATCTCAATCAAATATGTGTGAATTCACAATATTAAAGAAAACCAGAATGTGGCAAGTTTGAAAGATATTGGAAAAGGAATTGATAGATGAGGTACATGCACAAGTATGATTGCCAGGGCAATATAAGCAAATATTGCATGGCAAATACACCATGGAACAGTACATGTAGTTCATCGTCCAGAATATAATGATGACCCAATTCTCCAGGAGATGCGGCACGCTGCATACATTAAAATTCAAGAACCAAATTGAATGGTACTTGCAGCCATAAACACGTTGGAGATGATTTGGGGCAGATATCCAGTACAGTTGAATCATAAACGTGATGGACTCCTTTAGCATGCAGAGCTGGCAGACTGATCTACAAATAGGTTATACATGTAATTGACCCTGAGCCTGCGTTAATGTTTTGAAATTTTAATACCAGTTGGATTGAGTGATTGCTCTTATAATGGGCAACAGATTAGAAAAAAAAACTTTATATGCATCTTATTTAATAATTTGAATGCATTAGCAACCTACAAGAAAGGTGTCAACTTCTATTCCGTTTGTTCCCAGTCGGATGACATTGGGGTATAAAAAGAAATTTATGTATTTTCCAGATATAAACACATCATCCAATTTACCCAATATCGGGCAACAGATTAAACAGAAAACAAATTCAATGCTCGATAATTTGAATACAGTAACAGGACCACACCAGAGGCGTCGATCCTGGGGGGGGGGCAGGGGGGGCGATCGCCCCACCAATGAAAATATTGGGGGGCAAACATATCGTTTTGCCCCCAATAATTCCACATGTGCAAAAAAAAAAAAAAGATTGTAATGTTACACAGAAATCAGTAAGCGAGATTGAGATACACAACTCGTTCTTTAATTAAAATCGTGCTCAAAATGTCCGCTTTTCAGATTGGAATATAAAAAGAATTCAGCTCGTGCTTCAACGCTCGCATCGTTTCTGTAGCAAAAACCCGTACTTTTCATGATTACATAGGTGAATAGAATGTCCCGTTTTCAGTTCTAAACCTCAAAAGAACTCCCGCTTTGATTTGCAATAATCTTTTGTTGGATATTTATATCTTTTTCTTTATTAAAAACGTCCAATGAAACTCAATTTTTTTCAGATCGAAATATCAAAATTTTCAGCTCGCGCTTCGCGCACGCATCTAGTGTTTTTTTTTAGATAACCATCTTAGCTATTGGTACCAAAAATGCTTAGAATATCAAGCTTTCAGGTCAGAATATAAAGAAATTTCAGCTCACGCTTCGCGCTTGCATTTATTTGTTGGTGGGATATGTGCTTGTCTCCACCTTGTGAGTCATATATATATATATATATATGCATATGTGTGTGTGTGAGTTTGTTTGTTTGTGTGATCGAGCGCCTTATTGATCCATAGGTCTACAACTGTTATAATTCCAAAATTCTGATAAAAACCACTATTAAAAAAAAATCAATTTCCACAAGAATCAATCAATGAAAAGTTATATTTGTCAATATACACACTTGCACACTTGTAAGATTGAACTATTCTAAAAATGATTCTCATTACTCAGTATTAAACCTTTACCAAAGCTGAACATTTTTAAAATAAACTCAAACTTTAACTGATTATTCACCCCCCCCCCTGTAAATCAAACCCACTACAAAATACACTAACTGTTCTCCAAAATTAGTACCTACATGTAAAACAGACAGGTGCAAATTACTGCCTGGTCTTTTGGAAAAGAAAAAAAAATACAGTGTAGATATGGAAAAAAAATTCAATACCATAATAATTTCCCTAAAAGTGGTTTCATATCTCCTGAAGATAAGGTGTCTAATGCAAAAAGGGTTTTGTTCAAAGGCTACTCTAAAAATCAAGCGCAAACCCAATTGAGAGTTTCTGATTGGTTGAATAAGTTTAGATTGACTTTCGGTGTTGCATTTGACTGCAACTCTTTCAAACTTGTTATTGGGTTTGCAGGGTACATGTACTGTAATACTGAAGTAATTCCTAGCAGTGACACATTTATTGTTAGCACACTAAGCATTTTCATATTATTACCACTAGTCTAGTTATGTAAGCGATGTGGTACATCTGGGAAAGGCTAGATACAGCTATGGTTGTGTCTGAAGAGTTCTTCTAGATTAAAGTTGGTTGGTGTTGGAGTTAAGTTGGCGCTCTTCAATCTGGTAGATTATCTGCGCCATTAAAGTGTTATTTGTTGTTAATAATAAAAATAATATTATTACCCCGGTCATCGGATTCAATCAGTCATTCCTGCACACAATGTGTGCACATCCTCCACTCCCTGGGAAGTATTCCAGTCAGTCGCCTGTGAGGCGCACACAGTACTGGACAAGCTACAATGACTTTCACATCCTACCGGGTACCTATTTAGCACCTGGGTTGAGAGTGGCGAAGTGTAGATTCACGCCTTGCCAAAGGACGCCAGACTGCGGTGGGATTCGAACACACGACCTTCTGTTTACAAGGCGTGAGTCAGAACCACTACACCACGGCTCCTCCTTGTTGATCTAAAACTATCCTGTTTGAAGTCTTGTTCTCTTGGTCAGGTGTATTCTAACCTTTTCAAACTTGTATCACCTGCAATGACCTTCTCTTTCTGTGTCTGAATTTTTTTTCTGAATTACATTTAAATAATAATGAAACAGTTCTTGAATAACACATATCACCTTTAAATTATAATATAACTTCTCTATGCACTTCCAAAGGACTAGAATACGATTCCCCAGGCTTTGGCTTGGTGGCCGTGATTACTTGCAGTGCACGCGCATATAAAGGAACAAAGTCCTGCCAGGTACATGTACCCATTTACCTCACCTGGGTTGAGTGCAGCACTACATGAACAAAATTCTTGCTGAAGGAAACTACGCCATGTCTTGGATTTGAACCGACATTCCCCTGTTTTAGAGTCTGGAGACTAATCCACTGGGCCACTGCTCCACTTTTCTCGCATTCTAACCCGTTGGACATCAAATCAAGTTAGCCCAAGTAATCATTCCCAAGGAGAAATTCTGAAAACCTGTAATCATTAAGAGAGCACTTTAATAATTTTGCTCAGAATGAAACAAATCCCTCCTTTCCTGTTTGCCCGTTTCCCCTACAATGAGCGCAGGGATCATATTTCATTTCCATCAATTCACTGATTACATGTATTCCTCACTCCATAACAAATTGGATTTAATCTCATTAAAGGTGTGAATAATTTGACTGATAAGCTGGCAGAGTGGAACCATAACAGATTTTGAAAAGCACCTGAGCATTATTAACTTCAATGCGTCCAATATTAGGCATACATGTAGAAAGGTGTAAACAGAAAAGGGAAGACATGGCTCACTTGAAAATTTCATTTTTTAAAGAAATAATTGGAAAAAATATCAACCTATATTTTTAATAGGGACTGGAGTATACATAAAGTTGGTCTAAGAATGGGGTGATAGTTTTATTTCTTTTTAGATCAATTTTGAAGACGACAAATTTAAATGCCACAACATTTATGCAAAGAGAGTGACAACTAGTTCAGCACTCGGCACATATTTTAGATTCATCTGGACAGGTATTAATCCATATTGGTACAACTTGTATTCATAGAGGAAATTGAATTAGAATGAGTAAATTATAAAAAAAAAATCTTAAAAATAAGAAACCAAAGACAAAACAAGAAGGGGTGGCATTCAGACAAAGGTCACAATACCAATTAATCTTGAAAACAAAATTTATTTCTGTTTTGCTCTGTTTCATTGAAGAAAGAAGAGAATCAATTTTAAGCAGGCTTTCTTATTGATTTTTTAATACACAACATGTTCTCACCGGGTGCCTTGCTCTTGAGGAGCTACATTACAGGTACATTGTATTGCCACCCAATAAAAGCCAGCATCTTTCTGGCTATTTGCAAAAAGAAAAAGGCAAAAAATCACAAGATTTCTAGGCTGTGGATTGAACTATAAAATCTTCCCTCATTAAGAATTTCATATCTACCATTGATAACTATCGCTTTGATAATTTGGGGCTTGTTCATATAACAAAACTTCGCAAAAACACTTTATAGTAAAATAATAACTATCAAAAGAAATATCACCACATTCATAATAATGAAAAAAAAACTCAAAAATACATCCCCCCCCCCTTTAAAAGAAGAAATTACACAAATACATTTCATGACACATTTTAAGCAGCAAAATTAAGGAGCATATAACATGCATGTATACACGTACATGCCAAGTCTGAACAGGCCCAGTTTGAGTTTCATCAGGGGCATCATTAGATGCGAGGCAGTCTTAAGAGATTAAACTCTAATGTATTTGCCTACCGTATGTGGGTAGACATGTCATGCGAACATGGGCGGAAATCCCAGGGGGGACAGGGAGGACGCGTCCCCCTACCCAAAATAGTAGGATGGATACCATATCAAATGTACCCCCTTCTATTTGTGGTCTTTTATAATGGAAAGAAATACATCATTCAAATTCGAAATAAAACATGTATTTTGGACGAGTTGACCTTACTTTTTGGGTGATAACCTTTTTCTTTTTTTTTGGCTTGTCAAATTCATTTTTGTCGAAATGACCTTACAATTGGGGTGATAACTTTTTTTTTTTTGGGGGGGGGTCAAATTTTCCAGCCCCTGGTCCCCCTACCTTTGGGGAGAGATTTCCGCCCTTGCATGCGAGCTGAGAATGTCCTTGCCAGAAGGTCATGTTTTGGGTTGTTGTTTTTTTATTTCACAAGTTGTGAAAAGAATATAAGAAAGTATGCAAAAAAAATTGTTCATGGGAGTATATTTTTATCCTTAATGGATAGAAAATAATGATTAATAGTCCTCTACATTAATTCATAGACTGATTTTTTTTTCAATAATAGTTACAGCAGCGCGTGACACTGGTCCGACGGTCCCACACCGGTAAAAATTGCTGTCTGGCCAGTAACTTTTCAGAAATAGCCAGATTTACTGGTCCGACATGACCAGTAAGATTATATCTAAACTGAAATATATTTTTTTCTCTTTTGTAAATTATAAGAATAGGCATCTCAAATATTGGCTATCATGAATTATGTTGTGTGTGTATACTATTTGTTGTTTGTTTGGGGGAGGGGGGGGTAACAATAAGCATTAAAAGACAGCAAAATAAACTTCAGTCTTTTTTTATATTTTTCTTTATCATTTGGGACCAGTAAATTTTAGGTTCGGTCCAGTAAAAAATGGAAAAACTAGGTATGTACTGGTCCTACATGATCAGGTCGGACCAGTAGAAAAAAAGGGTTAGTGTGGAGCCCTGGTAACTTCAGATACAAACAATAAAACACACCATTCACTGCAATGCTTACTATCTCAAATCTGATAAAAAGAGGAAGAGTACTGAGAGATCATGGAGGGGGGGGGGGGTTGAGGGAAGAGGAAGAGGAGAGTTATGGGAGAGACAGATCAATCTCTCAAACGAAAAAGAAGAGACCGATCAGGGATCGTACCATGTGACCGTGTTGCAATTTTTACATAAGATTACTGAACATTATCCTAAATATGAATTATATTCCATTGCTTGCACAACTGATATCAATTTAACTGTGCATGAGGATTAATCAGTCATTTTCCTCAAGGTACTTAGTCAAGGAGGAGATATGGTGCATGAACGAGACAGGCTTCCTTTTACTTCCAGACCACACTCCAGAATCACATATGATCTGCATGTATGTCAGCACATGAGATTGTAATCACAGGATGTTCTAATGTTGCACCTTCTCATCAAAAGTGCGTGTCACATCCATGGGGATAGACAGGACTGGCTTGAACAATTTATATATAAAATGGTGAGTGTTTCACATCTTGTTCAGTGCTTTTACCCAGAAGTAATTCTGAGCCAATCAAATGCAAGGATGTTCAGTAGCTTGTAACATCTGTCCGTGAAAATAAGTGACAGATCTCTTCTTGAAAAGGTTCTCAGGAGAGTGTTTCATAAGGCATCTTGTCTGTAATTTTTACTGAAAAATTATACTCTAAACCAATCAGACGCAAGGCTTTCTGTAGCTTATTTAGTTATACCAAAGTCAAAATCAATGTGTTTTGTAAAATGTTCCCCACTATTAAAGTCTATGAACTCATGAGGATCTAGAAAGAATCCAATCGCCAATTGCTTGTTCTTTTTTTTTTTTACAAATCACGAAAGTTATATTTGTACTAATACATGTACTATTAAATGAATTATAAAGTTATAGAAAAAGAATTAAAAAAAAACATAACTACAGGTGTATGAACTACATGTAGGACAGTTTTGATCATAAGTAATAGTGAACCGCAACAGACAATGCACTTCCTCATGCTGAGTGTTGAATGTAAAGAACAACGCAATAATATTGAGCGAACCTAGAGAAACAAACTTGAATATTTTACCATTTGACTTCACAATTAAATATCTATTAAAGGCACGGCAGAACTTGAACACTTTAAATATCAGGGTTCCCAGCTTTTCAAGAAAACAAAATTCCCTGGTTTTTCCCCGACTGGAAAAAAAGTAAAATAATTTTCCCTGATTCCCCTGATGGGCTGGGAACCCTGGATATGTTCATTTTCTGATGGGGCTCACTGACTTTGAGTACCACTGTATGCAGTACATGTGCATTGTACAGTACAGCATATCAAATGTGGAGAGATATCCGTTGGTAATTAGCTTTTGAACTGATTTTCCCTAGATGCTCCTACATGTACATGATTTTACTGTAGGGCTAGTATGCTTATCTTTTTTCTTCTTCTATATAAAATCATTACATGGTTTAAAAGCTGTCATTTACATGTACGAGGAGTCATAAAAATCAAATTGCTGTCTGTACTGTGCATCCAAAAATCAAATGTCATCTGTGTGCATGTTGGAAGGACAGATTATGCCCTTGATAGAATTTATGTGATCTCTCATGCACCTGAAGTCTTTCATGAGATTCAAGCTAAATTAAATCTTTCATGACACTTGACTGAAAATCAAATCATCCATGAGATTACAAAGTGCGTACATGTCGCAATGATATTTGCACTCTCAGAACATAGTGAGAAAGAGAGAGAGAGAGAGAGAGAATACTCGAGTATTCCAATCAGTGGCCATCAATTTTTTTTCAACTCTTTAAATTCATATTCAGCACTGCTCTGCAGCTAGCGCCATTTCTTGACATCTTTATTTTCCTTTTAAAAAGGGTCTTTCATCACAAAATTTTGGCTAAAGACTGGGCTTAAGGTTTATAGAATCTTATAATGAGAAGAAGTTGGTGAAATTTTCAATTTGAAAAGTGTATTTAAATAAAATTCAGTCATTTTCTCATTTGCAATATGAGCAACAGATGTGCTATACTGTACATGTACATGTAGTACACTATATTGGTCAATAGCTGGTCACAGGATATTCACTACAGGCATGTACAGTATTACACATTTTCATGCCCGGCAGTTGTTCAATGGATATATATTGACCAGCCAGTCAAATAAGTATATTTCTAGCATTGAATATCAATGAGCCTAAAATTCAATTTTCCTAGTTTTTTTTCACACAGCTGGCCAAACATGAAGATGAACCCTAAAAATTGATTTGAAGAACATCATAAAGGCAATTGAGGCTACAGTACATGTACATACATGTATACATGCTGTTTCAAATTGATAAAATTAATTTTATCATCAATTCAAAATTAAAATCAATCACGCCTCAGGGAAAAATTTTCCTGGTATTGCATCGCAATATGCTCAAACTTTTTTAAAGACTGCTATGCATAAAGTCTTTTGTATAGCATATTTTTACATACGACTGTACATTACTTTATAGTTGAGAGCTTTTCAAATTTGAACATTTTCAAATTTGTAGAGCACAATTATTCTCTGAAACCCTATTTCTTGGTAAGAATATAATGATTTGAAGACATTCGAGGTAAAAATAACTCACACAGTCCAAAGAATGTTCTTCACACTATCGGTCAATATCTGAATAGTAATGACATTCTGCCGAGTACTGTATTACGTTATGAACTTGTTGTTGATGAAAGTTTAAGAGGTGACTACATCCCAAGGGGAATAAAAGTGGGGAAACGAGGTTCTTCACTGTCCGGATACTCCACATACTACGCTGTAGATCTCAAGTGCGCGCACGTGTGCAGCGCTGCTTCCTTTAACGTGAGCAGGGTTTTTTTAAAGAGGATTCTCATAATACTCTTTGGATGATCTGTAGCCTAGCAACATGCGCTGAATGCTTCAGCCTAAAAACCATCTTGGAGTGGATGGTAAAAGAATGTGCTCCACTTAATATTCGAAGGGTGGTAAACAAGTTGTCGGTTTAAAAATTAATTGTGTGATCGGTAGACGTAGTTGGATCTTGATGGAGATTAATCGTTGAATCCTAAGAACATTCTGCAAGAAAAAAGGCAGGAATGAAAATACATTGGAATGGGGGATAGCTGAGCAATCAGATCATACAGTATCCGACCACTGTCCAGTTCAAGGAAAATGCATAGTTTCAAAAATCGATATGAAAAACGTTTGGATTAATACAAAAAAAGCTGTATCCTGATCGACTGACTAGAGTGAAACTTCTTGACTTTAATAATGACTTTTTAAAAACTAAATTTGTCCCCCACCCCCTTAAAAAATAATGATATTACAAAATAAAATATTTGCAGATAGACCACAATTTTCACTATTGTTTCATCTACACTGTACATGTATTTTCACAAAACAAATAAATACAAACTGAGGAATAATGCATTAGGATTTTTTTTCAAAATTGCAAGGAAAGGACTCTTGAGTCTTGGGCATGCAACTCATGCGAGGAGTCCTCAAAAATTAGATTAAATATTTCATGTAAAACTGTGTTTTATGATGCAGCGGTTGTGGAACCAGGGGGACTGGGGTGGCTTGAGCCCCCCCCCCACCCCACCTTCAAATTTGTTCCATGGTCAATGTACTCTTTCAGTTTCTAATGTTCAGTGAAAAAAAAAACTAGAAAAATTATAATTTTTCCCCCCAAGTCTTTTATTCTTAAAAAAGATGAAGCCAAGCCCTTTGTATGTAAATATTCAAATTGGAAACCACAGAAAAAAACTTCCCTTTTTATATGTACGGTACCCTGGAAGGCTACTGAAGCACTTTCAATTTGAATAAAAACCTGATGTACATAGCATAGTATGTACACCATCACAGTAAATCAGACAAAATATGATTCAAAATCAGACCAATATTACATGTACCTACATGTCATGTCCCTTGAACGTGTATGTGTGCATTGCCATAAATTCAGCACCCATTTTGGATGTTGAGGAAATGGATCAAGATAGAATATTCAGAAAGCTGGTCTCGCAAATTGTATAACGATTTTAGAATGCATGTACACGTTTACTGGATGAAATGTCAAATCATACTGATTGGAGCCTCGGGAGGTTGACATGAACGAATATGAACTCACAAATATCTGTCTTCCTCAGTCCTCTTTTGCCTCTTCTTCCTCTCACCCTTTATCTTTTGCTCTGATTTGTTTCTCGGGGATATAGTGCCAGGGTACATGAATTTGATAGGGGTAATAAAGATGACATTGAGGTGAATCTTCTGTTCCCTACTTTTCTCTTTTTCTTTCACTATACTTGAAGAAAATCAATAGGGGGACGATCAACCCCCGTCACAACCTGATCCAGCACCACCCATTCTGTATCTCTATCTACATGCACATTTACTGTATCTTCATGTACATAGTGCTCTTTTGATGTTCATATATTTTTAAAAACTTTCTCCCTTACTATGAACTACATATACATGTATTCTTTGCTTTTACAAAAATAAAATAGTTTAAGTTTTACTGGAGAACACACACCACATGCACAATTATAGGCTACAACCAAAAAATACTTTTTATCTTTAAGAGCATTACATGTATTTTCAGATTTCCCCACCCCAAAATACATCCTCTCCCCCACCACTTATCATTTTGTGGTGACGATTTTGGAAATCGGGAGGGGGTGGGTCTTTAATACTATGCTACATGTTTACAACTACTGTATACACCTAACCAGACAGAAGTGGATGGGGGGGGGGGGGGGGGGGGTCACTGGGCTGTCAACCAAATTTGACTTAAGATGGAAGAAAATATGAACTAGCACCTGTTCATGATTCTAAATATGTCCTGATTGATGTATATAGCTGACACGTAAAATGTCAATGTCTCCCTTGAGGGTTCTACTACACAAGTAGCCAGGTCTTGCAGAGAATGTTTTCAGAAGAGTAGATTGGTGGTGTATTCCCTTTTTAAAAAGTATGATACATGTACATGTATAGTGAGTGATTGTATTATCGACCGGCCTTGTATTACCAAACGTGTGTGCATCGTACGCGTCAGAAAATAATTTCATATGCTTAAAACTTTGCACCATATCCTTCCAAAGGGAACTTTAATAGAAAGATGATAAAAAATGGTCAAACACATTTTCAAAGTCTTAATATTCTAAAAATAAAATATGGTCAAAATAGCTCATCAGTGAGTTTGTTGTTTTCTCAACTTGTCCCATAGAAAACAAACGTTCGGTCAGGCCTGCCTTCGGTAATACGATACCTTTTTCAAGTGACCAAAATATTTCACATGCGAAGAGGGGTCCAATTGGAAGCTAATATCGTAAAACATAACAAGGCAAACGCCAAGCGTTGTCTCGCCTGAATAGTGCAGTCATGAAGAGACTGCATGTCAAATCTGAAGGGTAACATTTAAGAAACTTTGACAGCTTTTCTATTGTACCATTGGCAAATGTGTGTGAATATTATAAATGGTGCCAAGAACTATAGCTCATTAAATAAATAACAACAGTTTTTAAAGAATAAACAAGTGAAATACAAAATCTGGTTCAGGTATAGAGAGTACTGAGTTCTGAAGTAAAATGTTAGTGTTAAAAAGTATAAAGTTATAAAGTTCATGTCACTAGAGGAACAAAGTAGTGTGAAAGTTCATTGACCTTTGACCTTAATCAAATAGAACTCACATTCGAACCTGACCTGCACCTTCAAGAGATGGACCTCTGTTACGAGTTTGGAGATCCCACCTCGAAGCTACAGTATAGAAATGTATTGTGTGTACAAAATAGCACAGTGCCAGTCATGGAAAGTTCATTGACCTTTGACCTTAATCAAATTCAACTCACATTTGAACTTGACCTGCACCTTCAAGAGATGGACCTCTTGTATGAATTTGGCAATCCTACCTCGAAGATATAAAAAGTTATTATGTGTACAACACAGCACAGTGCCAGTCATGGAAAGTTCATTGACCTTTGACCTTAATCAAATTCAACTCACATTCGAACTTGACCTGCACTTTCAAAAGATGGACCTCTTGTATGAATTTGGCAATCCTACCTCGAAGATATAGAAAGTTATTGTGTGCACAGCACAGCACAGAGCCAGTCATGGAAAGTTCATTGACCTTTGACCTTATTCAAATTCGGCTCACATTTGAACTTGACCTGCACCTTCAAGAGATGGACCTCTGTTATGAATTTGGCGATCTCACCTCGAAGCTATACATTGTAGAAAGTTATTGTGTGTACAACACAGCACAGTGCCAGTCATGGAAAGTTCATTGACCTTTGACCTTATTCACATTCGACTAATATTCGAACTTGACCTGTGCCTTCAGGAGATGGACCTCTGGTATGAATTTGGCGATCCCAACTCGAAGCTATAGAAAGTTATTGTGTGTACAACACAGCACAGTGCCAGTCATGGAAAGTTCATTGACCTTTGACCTTATTCACATTCGACTAATATTCGAACTTGACCTGTGCCTTCAGGAGATGGACCTCTGGTATGAATTTGGCGATCCCAACTCGAAGCTATAGAAAGTTATTGTGTGTACAACACAGCACAGTGCCAGTCATGGAAAGTTCATTGACCTTTGACCTTATTCACATTTCGACTCATATTTGAACTTGATCTGTGCCTTCAGGAGATGGACCTCTGGTATGAATTTGGTGATCCCACCTCGAAGATATAGAAAGTTATTATGTGTACAACATAGCACAGTGCCAGTCATGGAAAGTTCATTGACCTTTGACCTTATTCAAATCCGACTCATATTCGAACTTGACCTGTGCCTTCAGGAGATGGACCTCTGGTATGAATTTGGTGATCTCACCTCGAAGCTATAGAAAGTTATTGGGTGTACAACACAGCACAGTGCCAGTCATGGAAAGTTCATTGACCTTTGACCTTATTCACATTTCGACTCATATTCGAACTTGACCTGTGCCTTCAGGAGATGGACCTCTGGTATGAATTTGGTGATCCCACCTCAAAGCTATATAAAGTTATTGGGTGTACAACACAATTGTTGACGACGACGACGACGCCGGAAATAGTGATACCTATGTCTCGCTCCGCTACGCAGGCGAGACAAAAACGATTTCGGCAAAATTTGTACAGTATACAGGTATTTATATTTTGTAGGTAATTGTGTACTTATGGTGAAAGTTTGGTGAATTTTATGAGAATGATGAGTTTGATATGATTGAATTCATGAAAAGTGTTTGGTAATACGATTCACTACCATATAAAGGTTTTTTTTTTAATGCATGACACTGCACAACAGGAGATGGTCAATAAACATCAGAATACAGTACACGGAGTGCTTATAAAATAAAAATGGTGGTAAAGATAAAGTAACGATGTCAATATTGTATTGAGTATAACAAATATATGTAAATGTAAATGATGACCAACAATTCAACATTATCATCATCATAAAAATACATACACTTGCACGGCATGGATAAATATACTGAGACATTTTGCGGCTCTTGTTCTTAAGTTTGTAAATACCCCTCTACCCTTCCTCCTAATATCAAAAAAAGATAAATGAATGACTATTAAAATCAATGAAAAAAAAACAAATTAACAAACAGACAAAACAAATAAATAATCAAATAAATAAATAAAATTAGTAAAAGGCATGCCTTACCTGCACGTAAACATTTACAGCAATAAAATTGTGTTTTAAAGATCAATGTAAATGTTAAGTTCTTCATGCTGTACTCCAATCCTTGGAGACTGGCAATGAACATCACATTTTAGTGATATGTGGATTCCTGGACATACTCGTATAGCACTGGCTCTCAAAAAGATTTATTTAAAGAAATTTCAGGTAACAAATATACATGTACTGTAGTACATGTAGATCTATTACAGTATGAGAAATATATTGGTTTCAAGAGTGTACTGAAACATAAATATCTCTCCAATAAAGTATTTTTCAAAATGCCATACAATATTGGAGAATGATCTGTAGGAGAGGAAGATTTATTCCCCTTTAAAAAAAAAATGTACAGAAGGATTCATTGTTTCAACACCATGCTTTAAAAGGATGGTCCGGGCTGAAAATATTTATATCTTAATACATGTACATGAGTAGAATTCACTGAGCAAAATGCCGAAAATTTCATCAAAATCGGATAACAAATTATAAAGTTATTGAAGTTCAAAGTTTAGCAATATTTTGTGAAAACAGTAATCATGAATATTCATTAGGTGGGCTGATGATATCAAATCCCCACTTTCCATTTTCTTATGTTATTTACATAAAATCATAATTTTTTCATTATTTCATCTTATGTGAATAATATGTTTCCCTTATAATGAAATAAGTTGCAGCAATAAATATCTAATGCACTAAATCAGTTGTCAATCCAATTTTTATAGTTCTTGGAGGAAAAAATTTGAATAAACTTAATTTCATATAATAAAACACAAAAGAACAAGTGGGGATGTGACATCATCAGCCCACCTAATGAATATTCATGACGACTGTTTCCACAAAATATTGCTAAACTTTAAAATTCAATAACTTTGTTATTTGTTATCCGATTTTGATGAAATTTTCGGCATTTTGCTCAGTGAATTCTACTCTCTTTATTTAGTTATAAATAATTCAGCCCAGACCATCCCTTTTAATAATATAGGATATTACTTTGTGAAAAGAAATGGGCACTTCAGGGAAAAAGTTGAAATGAAAGAGCATGAGAGAGACAGGGCCAGATCAAGACTTTTAAAAAGGGGAGGCATATTTTACCAAGGAAAAATTTGACAAGCAAAAAGAAGGAAAAAACATTCCACAAAAATTCAAGAGTAATTTCAATCTCAAAAGGGGGGAGGTACAGGCCCCCCCCCCCCCATTGATCCGCCAGTGTAGAGAGGTATTCAATCCAAAAGCACATCATGAACATGTGCATTGAGGAGTGGGGTGGGGGGGGGGCAAGGGAGGGGGAATCCTAATTTCCATATTAAGAAAAACTGTTACAAAACTACAATGTTTTCACATACTACATACTGTACATAGCATTCCAGGGCTAAGTTTTCAGCTCACCAGCCAAAATAAGTTACATTGTATGGCAATTTTCAGGGTTGGTTTTTTGGGGTCATTATTTTCAGGTAAAATTGAAAAAAATTGTGTACAAACAAATGGAAGTTGTCCACAAAATCAGCCATTTTGAAGTAAGTTTGTCAATTTGAGGATCCTATGGAAAGTATTGCAAGACTTTTCAAACTTCAATAACTCTCTTAAAAAAACAAATTTTTTGATGAAATTTGCTTCAAATTTTTCCTCTCATTAATACTCTTTCTAATCGACACTGGCCTTTGGTTTCCTTTAACGATTGTTGCCAAATCGAGGAGCTAATCCAGATTAATATTGAAATAGCAAAGGAAGTGTATCTCAAGATGAAAAAAGAGATTAACTCCCAAATGAGGAGGAGATGAAGACTATAATGCACAAAGACAATGTAACAAATAGAAATGGGAGTGGTGGAAAAATGATATCTAGATCTAGATAAGATATTGGTTTCAGATTGGAATAGAGTAGGATTTGGGCGGAATCGAGAGAGACATGAATAATATGCTTACCTTATCTTCACGGTAGATGCTAGCCATTGATTATGCTTGTCAAACTGGGTCAACCAGAAGGCAATCTCCTACGCACAAACAAGTGAAATTGAAACAAAAAAGATCATGTTTAGGGTTTATTAACTCATTTATGACTGAATTATTACCAGAGAGTTATTCAAACTGGGCTGCTTATTAAACATCAAGGCTAGCAAATATAAAAGAACAACACTGAATGGTTCCTGACCAGTGTTTTTAACAAAATGTGCCTGCATCAGTAATTTTGATTGGCTGTCACTAAACCTGAATGTAACAATTCATTAGTACACTGTAAAATACTTTGGGTTACAGATCTCAGGTCCATTATACATAACATGTAATGTATTTTTTTCTTCAAATCCCATATACACTGTACATGTACTGTACATACAAATTTAAAAGCAATATTTCAGAAAAGAATGTTGTGAATTCATTAAGCTGAAACTTGGTGATTTTATTCTATGAACATCCGTGGATGATTTAGGATATAAATCATAAACTTTCATTATCCAGTGCACATCATCACCACTTTATACACAAGTACATGAACATGTACATGTAGTGGACACATACAAATTTGTCCATTGCTACTAACAGTACATTACATACATGTACATCATGTAAAATGAAGATTAAAATTGTGTTTTGGCTATAAAAAAGGATGAATTGAATATGATAGCACAATCTAAGGAATGAAATGAGATGGTTATTTCCCTCATAAAATTAAAGCTTAAAAGTTCAAACATGGTGAAAATAACTTTCTTCATTGTGTACTTTCCAAGTTGATACACGTATACCTCATCAGTCAAACTCACTGATATGTGATGCGCAATGTTGGTTGGGGGGGGGGGCATGCAAATTGAACACTCTCTCCAAAGTGTATTTCCTTCCCGTTTGGGTTTTGATTGGCTATCCCTGTTGCAGATTCTAGCCAATAATATCAATTGGGCTTATCCTAATGCAACAGCCGTACCAATGAATCCGACTCCAAACCGATCGGCCATTGGAAACAAAGTAACATCGTTGATCGGTCTGGAGTCGGTTTCGTGAGTGTGACTGTAGTCTGGAGGTGTAAACATGCTCTGTGAGGACAAGTCTCTCATGGAGTAATGCATGGTATGGCAAGCATGTATATCACATTCCTCAGCCATGAAATGAACTGGGACGCTAGCCAGGTCTTCAGAGAAATATCCAACTCGGCAAGGATCAACAAGACATGATGATCACAAGAAGACGACAAGACAAAACAAAACATACATTCAATATGATAAACCAAGAAGGAATGATTAGATGGCTAATTAATCCCGGCTGGCATAGAAGAGAACGCGGTAGTATGGTCCAACCAAAAAGGAACGATCTCTCCAGTACATGTTGCCTGGTAACATGATACAAAAAGTGCATGAAGCGACAAAACTTCAATCAAGAGTTAAACCCACGAGAACCAATGCATCTCCATGTACACATTACAACATTTAATACCACATGGTAATTATATAATCTAATGGCAACTTCAATGAAATTCACACCTGAGTTTTATTTCTATCGAATAATGTTCTCCTTGGATGGAAAAAAAGTCGGCTATCACATTCTTTTCATATCTTCCACAATATTGCAGCAAATAGTTCTATCAGTAAAAAAGGATTCTCCCAGTACAAAGGATTCTCCCATGCCCCTCGATTGAAGCTAAACAGTAAGACCCCCCCCCCCCAAAAAAAAAGGAGCAACTGATTAAGTTGGGCTAACATTTGTGTTGTACAATAGTCCTTCTCATGTATTTTTGTGTGGCATGCATATGACTCTCAGCAGCGTATTTGGCACATTCCAATCACTTTCGGCCAGTTTCTTCAATATTTCCAATTATAAATAAACAGGGCCCCATCTCATAGAGTCACGATTGATTCAATCAACCTCAATCATATGGAAACCCATAAATGTCATAATTTTTCCAAAGGAAATTTGCACATCCTCCTCCTCCTTTCTTCTTCTTCTTCTCCTCCTGCTCCTCCTTCTTCTTCTTCTCCTTCTCCTCCTGCTCCTCCTCTTCCTCCTCCTTCTTCTTCTTATTCTCCTTTCCTTCTCCTTCTTCTTTTTATTTCCTTCTCCTTCTCTTCATCCTCCTCCTCTTCCTCCTCCTCTCCTTTCCTTCTCCTTCTTTTTATTTCCTTCTTCTTCTACTCCTCATCCTCCTTCTTCTTCTTCTCATTTCCTTTTCCTTCTTCTTTTTATTTCCTTCTCTTTCTCCTCCTTCTCCTCCTTCTGACATTTTCATTCTCCTTCCTCATCCTCTTCCCGTGGAATATATACAATTTGTGTAAAAAATGTGATCAATCACCATGCGCATCACGACCGTTCTTCATGCAGCAGTTTCCACTGCACTGAGGCATGATACCTTATAAGATTAAGAAAGGGTTTTCCCCTCCAAAGCGATGACATTTAGAAGATGCTTTACCTACTTTCAAGAGATTTGCATTGGGATCAACAATTTCCACGAACACAAGAAAACAAATGGAAATGCAGAAACGTTCAAAAGAAATAGACAAATTTTGAGTTCACATTTACATTTATGAGCTTACAGTACAACAGACGACTGTACATTGCTACATGTATCTTATATAGATGTTAAACAACCCCATATCCAATCTACAAACAAGTGACGGACATGGACGACTATAGTTTTGAAGAAATATAAGCTTAATAAAAAAGAGCTAGATGGAATGATCTTATCTGAAAAAAGAGATACATGTAGATTTCAAAAGTATACCAGGTTGAGTCCAAGTTTTGGAAATACTTGTGAAAAAATAAATGAAAAAAAATGTGTATTTTTGTATTTCTTCTGGACATATTATACCAGGTACAAACAGTGTACATACTTTTGTACACTTTATTTTCATTTTTATTTTATGAATTAATTTAAATTGTGCTCTCTGGACATCAAACTTTAAATCACAAAGGGTTGTTGTTGGCTTTTTACTTGTCTAGTCTGGCCCCTTGTGGGAACTTCATGTACTCAAAGTCCAACAGAGAGACTCAAAAATTACATTATCCCCCCTACCCACTTCAGTGGCTGCTATCGAGGTTGACAGAAGGGAGGAAAGAGGGGGGGGGGGCAAGGGCAAATCCAGGATTTTCCAAAATGGGGGCACATTTTTCAGATGAAAATTTGACAGGCAAAAAAAAAGTTCCTCACTTTCAAGGGGGGAGGGGGCACACTTGGGTAAAATCGGCATATTTACATTAAATGTATGATTTTTTATTATGCCTCTCAAAAGGGGAGGGGCACAGGCCGGATGTGTCGGACAGGCCGGACAAGTGAATCTCCCTCGATCTACATTTATGTATGTTGGGCTCTGAAAAAGGAGTTTCAAGAAAAGTGGTGCCATGGGAATGCATTTCTTTTACAGATGTACAGTGGACATGCACAGACACTTTGAAGTTAATGGCCCAAATTCACAAAGGTGGTTTAAAACCATCGGTTGAACCCATGGTTTATGCAGATTTCCTGTATTAATTGCGCTTTACCGCGCATATTAAATAAATGTCCAATGCTGATGCGCGCTTTTGCCACAGCGCACCAAATTGATGCCTGTTGGCATGGTTAAGTACCGCTATTTTATTCATGGGTCCACTGTTCTCAATTAATGAGTCCACTCTACAAACAGTGGACTCATGAATAAAACAGCGTACTTAACCATGGCAACAGGCGTCAATTTGGCACATTGAGGCACAGGGGCGGCAGAGCGTATTTTTGTTTGGGGGGAGCAAAGAAAAAAAAGGGAATTTTGGAGCAAATGGTTATTTTCGCCATGAGATCATCATCTGTGTGAAGTTGCGTGTTGAGTAGTACATGTAATTAAGCTGAGCAAAAAAAAAATTTTGAAGTGATTTCTGGTTGATAAGATATACAGTATATAAATACGCTTTATTTTTTTGCGAGCGAGCGAGCAAAAGGTTTGGAAAAATTTTCAAATCTGGAGTTGTAAAACTTGCTTTTGGGTCAATTATGGACCTAATTACTATTTAAAGGGCATCCTTGCAAGATGTTGCGAGCGAGAATCACAAGCTCAAACTTTTGGAAATTTCATGTAATAAGACATGAAAAGTAAACATTACGAGCAGTTTTTGTAATCATAAAAAAAAGGATGTAAATCTGACTAAAGAATTAATGCAAGCGCGAGCTGAAATTTTTAATATACTGATTACTGACCAGAAAAGGAACCTTTTGAAGACTGCATTTAGGGACTCATGAATAGGATACAGGGCAGGCTACATATCTCAACAATCGAATAATGCGAGCGAGAAGCGCAAGCTGCAAATTTGTGATAGTCTAACCAGAAAACTGGACATTCTAAGCATTTTACTTCACCAGGAACAGAATGACTACCTTCATAAACAATAATTGGTGTGAGCGCAAAACACCAACATGAAACTGGACATTCTAAGCATTTTTGTAACCATGAACAGGACGAATACTTTACACTAAACAATGATTTATGCGAGCGCGAAGCACGAGCCAAAATTTTTGAGATTTTCTATTAAACCTAAAACGTATTATGTTTTACTTCAAAAAGGGCATGTTTCATTTTGAAAAAAGGGCATTTTTCATTTTGAAAGAGGGGCATTTTTTTCCTCCGAGGAATTATTATTATTTTTTTTTTTTGGGGGGGGCACTTGCCCCCCCCCCCCCCCCGAAACTGCTACCCCTGCTGTGGCAAAAGTGCGCATCAGGATTGGACATTTATTTCATCTGCATACATGTAAACCACGAGTTCAACTGATGGGTTTTAAAACCACCTTTGTGAATTCGGGCCTACATGTAGGTGTTCAGAGTCATGCTGAAACCATTCCGATTGTAGTTTGATGGAAAGTAGGAACTGGTTTAGAAAAGTAATCAAGATTGGGGCGATGGAACACCCCCCCCCCCCCCCCACTGAAGACCTCAGCAAGACTCCAACAAGAGAGGAATTTCCTCAGCTGTGCTACCACGCTGATCATTTTCAATACTTTTTATACCAACCTAAGTCAGGAAATCAGCAGGTCCCTCATTAGATGGTGTCAACTGGTGTTGATATCTAAAACACTTTTGCTTCCCCAAATCAAAAGAACATTCAATTACATTCTTCCTAGCAGGTACTGTGCAATTTATTCATGTAGGTTTATGTGACATAAAAATAAATGAAATCAATAAATAATAATTACTATAATAATAAACAAATACCTAATTAATAATTAATTAATAGATATACATGTATAACTATTAAAAGATATTAGAATAAATGAGGGCAAGTCCAAGAATTCGCACGTGTAACATATGGGACATTTCAGAGGCTGAAATGACCTGAAAAATAGTGTTAGGGACTTTGATTAGATTAAATACCATCATGATGGCTGATATCTAGGAGAAGAATAATCATGTAAAAAATAGTGACACATACTGTATGATCTTGACCTTTTAGAGAGAAAACATGTGCTGTTACGTATGGGATGCAGAAAAAAAAATCAATTTTTAAACATTTTTTCAAGTGGAGAATTCTCTGTGAGTAATTAATTTGAAAACTTGTAAACTCAATGTGATTAGACATAGCACTCTAGTACAAGTATTTTGAAGGCAAGTTTCATGTAAAGGCTAAACCTTCTAATTACAGACTCTAATTGAACAAATTAATGACATGTTACAGATGGGATAGTTACGTACATGTATGGAACATTTTGTTCCTATAGATTACAGCATGTACACAATAATAACTTTGGAAATAACAAAAGAGTTTTTTTTCTCTTAAATATTCTATTGAGACACGTTTGATATGACTTTAAACAATATTAGTCATTTAATTTTTTCCCCTTTTTTCATGGTTTCAAGAATTTATTATGTATTTCTATTGTTTTTTCATTTTTCATATTTTTCCATTTTCACTATATTTTCTGCTTCTATTATTATTTTCATTAATCAATATTTGCAACAAAACAGTCTTTAGAAACTTAAGAAAAGGTGAATAAATCACTTTTTGGAGCACTCCTGTAATTTGTTTTTCTCCATTGACATTGTATACAAATTTGATATTTATTTCCTGATTGACATTGTGTACAAATGACCCATACATGTACGTAACATTGTCCAATACCGGGTACATAAATTTTTTTTAAATTAATAAACTTTTTTATTAAAAATTAAATAGTTGTTTGCAACTTTTTGGGGGTACATATCACTTTCATACTCAATAGATTAGAACTTCCTAGATATAATAACTATACAAGTATCGTATTCTGGGAAATAACTTACAAAACATCCTCAAAATGTCTCATACATGTACATGTACATGTATGAGACATTTCATCTTTGCACAAGACCTACAATGTAATTTGCATGAAATTAGATGACACAATTTTTTCTCAAAAATTAAGATGTGGGGGGGGGGGGTCCATGTCCCACCTACTGTATAATCAAATCTCAGTTTTGTTTTGATTTTCTATGAATTTTTATGATTGTCCCATGATATGTAACGCCCCTCTTGCAAATTATGCAAATTAGGTGCCCCAAATTTGTATGAATTTGCATATTATCAAACTGTACCTAATGAAATTGTAAAATTCAACATTTAGGCTTTCTTTCCAAACAAAGATAACTTTTTAAAATAGAGATGAAATTTTGACTTCTACATGTAGGGTGACCTTTTCTTGGACTTGCCCATGAATGAAATATCGATTGTATTTTAACACATATTTTGAAAATGATAAAAATATACAACAAGTGGAATGCCTCTGGCCGTCTCACCTGCATCACGCGATTCAATATAGCAGCAGTGCTGATTTTGAAAACTACTATCACTCGCACAAGATGTTCAGTGATACTTGGTTACTCTTATTTCCACGTTTTATGAACTAGACCAATACACTTATAGAGATATGATGGCAATTCAACAAATACCCCCAACGTGGCCAAAGTTCTTTGACCTTACATGACCTTTGACCTTGATCATGTGACCTGAAACTCGCACAGGATGTTCAGTGATACTTGATTACTATTATGTCCAAGTTTTATGAACTAGACCAACACACTTTCAAATTTATGGCTGTAATTCAACAAATACCCCAATTTGGCCAAAGTTCATTGACCCTAAATGACCTTTGACCTTGATCATGTGACCTGAAACTTACACAGGATGTTCAGTAATACTTGATTACTATTATGTCCAAGTTTCATGAATCAGATCCATAAACTTTCAAAGTTATGATGGTAATTCAACAGATACCCCCAATTCGGCCAAAGTTCATTGACCCTAAATGACCTTTGACCTTGGTCATGTGATGTGAAACTCATGCAGGATGTTCAGTGATACTTGATTAACCTTATGTATAAGTTTCATGAACTAGGTCCATATATTTTCTAAGTTATGATGACATTTCAAAAACTTAACCTTAGGTTAAGATTTTGATGTTGATTCCCCCAACATGGTCTAAGTTCATTGACCCTAAATGACCTTTGACCTTGGTCATGTGACATGAAACTCAGGCAGGATGTTCAGTAATACTTGATTAACCTTATGGCCAAGTTTCATGAACTAGGTCCATATACTTTCTAAGTTATGCTGTCATTTCAAAAACTTAACCTCAGGTTAAGATTTGGTGTTGACGCCGCTGTCGCCGTCGCCGCCGCCGTCGCCGTCGGAAAAGCGGCGCCTATAGTCTCGCTCTGCTATGCAGGTGAGACAAAAACAAGACAATATAGATAAAATGCATTCAACCAAATATTAATGAATTTATAAATAATCAAGCAAAATAATTAAACTGACAAAAAAAAGAAGGAAATTTTGCTTTTTTACCATTGCTCTCTTCAAAACTTCCATCCAAACAAACATGTACAATGTAGATTGGAAAATTAGCATAGTGTAATCACTGAAAATTTGATTATGGCCATGCATCTTGAACTCGTCTAACAAAAAGGTGGGTTTGTTTAATACGCTTTTTCAATTCTCATAAAACATACATGTATGATGTCTCATCAGTTGAATGGAGAGATATTGTCATGAAATTGGCATCATTTTAAAGCTACATGTATATACTCTATCATGTCTGAAAAAATGAGCGCAATAGCATATAAATTTGTGTCATCGCGATTGATACATGTAGAACAAAAAGTGGCGAGGGTGATTGAGTGGGGGGGGGGAGTGGTACACACAAAGTCAATGGGAAAGTCTAGTTTCATATTTAAACATGAATAACTTTGGTACATGTATACAGGGGGCTAGAGAATAATTTTGGTTTCATTTTAAAGCTTGAAGTGAGTAGTATAATATTAATCCAACACTCTTTTACATTTTATTTCAATTAATTAATTACCCCAATAAGCAATAATTGATATAAAAGAAAAAACTAAAATCAACATTTAAACATCAAAAGTTCTCACATACATGTACATGTAGGAACATTTTATGATGTGATTTTTTGGCTGAATGGAGATGTATTATTATAAAATTGGTGTCATCTGAAAGCTGAGTATACATGTAAGCTGTTTTAGGGATGTTATCAATTTGAATTATTTTGCTTGATGAAATGAATAAAACAAGTGCTGTTGAGGAGTGGTGGAAGCAGTTCACATTACATGCAACTCTATACGATTGTTGTATCGCTAGTATTAAACACGTGTAACGTTGGTTTTAAAGGGGCTAGACTTTTATCTTGGTCTCATTTTACAGCTAAATATAACATAACAGGTATAATACACCTCTGGTCATTTTCAAATGTGAGTGACACGACAATCGGAGAGGGTTAAGGGCTCATATCTTTAAACTTAAAGGTTATGAATCAATCATGACTACTACATGTATATTATATACAATGTACATGTAGGACTAGCATGGGCCACTACCAGTTTGATTTGAATTTTACAATTTGTTAGTAAAACATGTAGATATGATTGAAAAATGATGCGTGAGTGACACGACATATTTTGGACATGGGTTTCTGACCATTATCACTTATGATTGGATTCGTGCCCAAGTAGCTGTCCAGGAATGCTGTGAGTACCCATACATGTACGTAAATAGTGTACACTGTATAGTGGTTTTTCTCTTGATATATTCATAATTTTGTGTTGATTATGTTAGTATATTCTTTTTATCTCAGTACATCATTAAGATATGAATTAGAATCTGAGTCTTCACACGAATGGAAAGTTGTCAGGATTTTTGAAACTGAGGAAACCATGGAGAGGAAAGAAAATAGATGAACTAAACGTCAAATTCAATATTTCCATTGATAGGGGTGAAGTTGGGAAAATGGAAAAAAATATTAGCCTTACATGTACATAGGCCTAAATGATGTCAGGAACAACATTTTGACTCCATCCCTGAATTTATCTCATTAAATTCTTTAAAAATCATTTGATGTCCTTTCTCATACACAATATGAGACCGTGAGTGACAACAATTCGTGAGTGACCTTAATAACACATTGGACCAAGTTACTTTATATACAATAAGGTATGGGAAAACTTGATTTGCTCTTGTACTGGGATAAATTTATTTTCAGAATACACAGCTCTAGAAAACTTTTTGTCTTTAAAACATGAGTGACACGACAACCAGTTTTGAAAACTTTAAAGATCTACTTTTTTCAGACAAAACCCCTCAGATAATTTGTTTGTGTTATTTAGGAGTTAATACAGAGCTTGTATCTTGCCAATAAATATGCTTCTAATACAAATTTTATATTGTGATAGGCAATATGTTAATTTTAATGCAAAAATCAGCATTTTGTAACATTAAATTTCCCTTGCACTAAATTCACTGTATTTCAAGACACAATGATTTTATGTAACTGAAATGGAAAAACATACTTTGAGATGTCTAGTTTAAAAAACCATTGAAGCCTACTGATTTCTAGCAAGTTGTAATTTTCACCCTCATGTCCACTTACATGTATGTTTGAAAATGACCCTCTACATGTATGTCCTCTACACACATCTTACAATTATTAATTAGTTACATACATGTATTAATTAGAAATTTAAGGTAAAACTATTTTGATAATGATATGTTGGTTAATTCAATATTTGAAATTAACATTAATCTGCATAAATTGAAATTACATATGTACCTTGATGAAATTATTGATCCCCTAAAGTTAAATACAGTATATTATTTAAAAGGGAATTTCTTGAGTGCTACAAATTAATTAATGGTATGGGCAAAGAGAAAACAAATATGGATATCTACAATAAATTATATTGGGGGTCCTAAAAATTTGAACATTTTCATTCAAAACATGTGAGCAGTTCACCCTACATGTACCTCATTTTTATGCCATTTTGTAATCCCCATGAAATTTCCTTTCAGAAAAAGTATACTTTTCATTTTTGAATAGATATGGTGGATATATTAAAAGCTGCAGTGTATGAGTATTTTTATTCAGATTTGGGCAACAGAACACAAATGGGGCGAGTTCAAGATGCATGGCCTTAATTAGAAATTAAAACTGTTTTGTGAAAATACATGTAAACAAAATATTGTTTCCTTATAAAATGAAATTAAATTTCATTTATGTAAAGAACTCTTGTACAATGTACTATACTTGCACAATATAGAACTTCTTAATTCAAATCTAACCTGAAATACTATGCAAATTACTTCAGTTAAAACACACTGAATTTATTCTTTTGATTGTGGATGTGTGTACACAAATGCAAAAAAAAAGAAAACAAAAAGTTACCAAATAATACAAACTAAAATAAAGAGTATATGCAAATGTATGTATTAAACATGTACTGTACATGTAGTTATAAATCCAATACAATATCAAAGAGGATAAAAAAGCGTGTTCATTAAAGGACAAGTCCACCCCAACAAAAAGTTGATTTGAATAAAAAGAGAAAAATCCAACAAGCATAACACTGAAAATTTCATCAAAATCGGATGTAAAATAAGAAAGTTATGACATTTTAAAGTTTCGCTTAATTTCACAAAACAGCTACATGTATATGCACATCCTGGCTGGTATACAAATGAGGAGACTGATGACGTCATCCACTCTTTTGTATTTTATTATATGAAACATGAAATATTCAAATTTTCTCCTCATTGTCAAGTGATACAACGATTATTTCCTCCCTGAACATGTGGAGTTAGCAAAACTATATGGTTCAGTCAAGTTGGTCCTTATTGTCAAATCTATAATAAATGAAATATTGTATAATTTAAACAATAAAAAACAAAAGAAATAGTGAGTGATGGACATCATCGACTATAAAGTCACCTACATGTACATGTAGTTGTGCATATCACTGTTTTGTGCAAAATAACCGAAACTTTAAAATGTCATAACTTTCTTATTTTACATCCGATTTTGATGAGATTTTCAGCACTATGCTAGTTTGATTTTTCTCTATTTATTCAAGTCAGTATTTTCCTGGGGTGGACTTGACCTTTATTAATACTATCAATTAATAATGGATGTCACCATTGACATCTCACTTTCTACAGACACTGTTCAAAGAAGGGGGGGGGCGCAGGGGACCCTTTCTTTTTGGAATAATTAATGAGCCTTGCTGAATTCCAGAGCAGGCAACGTGTGTGCAATCATGTTGGTTTACCATAATCATATTGTCCAAGCAGAGGGCATGTGTTGGGAAGAAATTCACCCCTGGAAGGGACCAGTGTTCCATACGCTGTGCAGCAAATAAACCTAATAAACCACACTCGGTGTATTTGTCCTTTCGACCTACAAATTAAGGATTCTTGATATCTTGGTCTCCAGAACTTGAAATGAAAACAAGGAGATCTGTAGCTCTATATATATGTACAGTAGATGTACATGTATGTAAGTATATATATGTAGTGCAGTGCAGTGGAAATAAATAATAAATGCTCTTATTCTGACAATTCCCACCCTGGCTCATACTGTACATTTATGTCAACTGTACAATGCAAGTAAAATTCGATGTACATGTAACGTACCCAGTATGAACCAGATGCCCCCACAACTTATTACATGTGTGGGCATAAATAAAAATAAAAATGATTTAATAGATTTCATAAATTATGAAAGAGTAAATTCAGCAATAGATGTCATCAGCTCACATAATTTTCATCCAGTTACAGGAAATTTTTACTGTAGGCTCTTCCTCGATTCTTTTTTTATTTCAAAATTGACTTTAATTTGAAATAAAATTGAAAAGAAAAAATCAATCAAAATATTATTTTAGCTCTAAAACCAAGCCATTAATGGGCATCCCCTTCACCAGGTCTTCATAATACTATGAGTATGATCATCAATGATGCTTAAAATATTGAGGAGTTTATTAATGACCTTTGACCCTTGTTGAATCAGAAGCTCACTCCGTCTCTGGAATTCTAACTAATCAATTTTCCCAAACGGAATGTCAAGATCACATACATGTATATTTAAACAAGCAAACATTCATGACAGATGGTTACATCATTATAGTACATGGCGTATGTCACAAAGATATAAACATTGTATTCTAGCAGCATGGAGTTTCGCAAGTTGCGTATAATTATGAAGTATGTTGCGTGCCACTGCGCAGACGAAGCAAGCATTGATGTGAGCTGGATGCCAGCCATCCATGAGAGAGGGACATGATGTATTCGACATATGACATACCAGAGGGCTAACGAAGGTGATTTCCTCTAGAGTATTAGCCTACAGACTGCTTCTGTGTAATGATTGCAGTCCCACACATAGACTGTCGTGTTTGTATGTCTTCCTTACTTGTCTCTATGTATGTGATGCATATAATTAAATCATGAAGAAAAGAGCACGACCCATGAGATGCCATGCGATTATTGAAGCCAGCGTACGAAGACAACATTAATGTCCATAAATTGTATAGTGCATGTGTACATCTTGGGGCCTTGGGGTCCACTACAGTGTACATGGTAGTATGCTGATTTGTAAAATCAAATCTGATCAGTTTCTTCCATTTTTTTTTTCTTCATTTTAATTATTTGTACAGCTTTTGGAGAAATTATCTCCCCTTTTCACCCTTGCTTGCTGTAATTTTGACACCAGGCATATTTTACATGTGCATGTACATGTACACCTGTATGTTCAACAGGAAAGTGTAATTAATTTACCAACATACATGTAATATTAAAGTGCCCCCGCCCCCTCAAGGATTTTTTTTTCAAAAATAGGCCATTGTTGGTCTACATACAAATACAAGAATGAAGTACATTGTAAATGTACAGTATCAATGTTCCAACCTTGTAGGCCAAATGTGTATGTACATGTACATCTTTGTCTTTAAAGGGAAATTACCATATGTGTTTTATAGGCATCAGGGGCCTGGACTCAGCAATATGTCTTGAACCATATTACTGGTACGCTTGAATTTCAATCATATAATTATTAAATATTAAACTACTGTACATGTACCATCAGTCAACCATTGTACAATATATAGTAATAGGCAGGTTATTACTTTCATGAAACATGCCAATAACCAGCATGAAGTGTCTGTATAGGTTATGTCTAGGGTCTTGAGAGATTGAATCTGTCGTCTCAATTCCAGACACTAATCTCTTGGTCTCTGTCTGTCTCCAAGGGTGTCTGTCTTGTGTATTGAACACTGATGAGACAATGAAAAAGTGCTCAATTTGGAATCTTACTGCTCCACTTCAAGCAATACCGAATGTACAAATACCACAATGATAATATTTGAAATGATCATGATATGATGATGACTCATTTGCATGAAATTCGGAATGAACTTTGGAAATGATTCATTAGTCAAAGATTGCTAAGAAATGGTTGGGACATGGAAGAAAATGTGTGCATTACATGCACGTGTACATACATGTAAATGGTGTGTCATAGGCCTGTAATCTATAAGTGGTTCCAATTGTTCCAGGGTACAAAACTAAGGATTGTGCAGATTCCTAATCACCATTCTTCCATTTCAACGGCCTTTGGCAAAAATTATGCATTTTATTTTTTCTCAGTGTACGTGATGATATATCAAAGTATGTAATTATACGTACAAAAATATATGCGTAGACAATGGTTTTGTACAATGGTACAACTGAAACCTCTTTCAAGAATAAGGGCCATTGAGTGTCTATCAAAGCTGTGGTCTTGATAAGGTTGATGTGTATCAGTCTTAGCTTTATTCTAGACACAAGTGTCTCTACCATGGTCTCTGCCTCAGGGTTCATTGTCTTTGACCCCAAACTGCCTGTTACAAAAAGCTTAGTGACAGATCTCAGGACTTGTTTTCACTAAAGATTACATGTACACAGCCATCCTCAAACAATTGATGCACTCGATCAGTTTTCCAACAATCAGCAACCGAATACTGCATTTTACACTAATTGAATGTTTGCCCGATGTTGATTTCTAATTTGAGACAAAAGTACATGGCTATAATTTTTATTATTTTATAACAAAGAGCAGATAAAGATGAAATTTATGCTAAAATGTAATCAATTCCAAACATTGTAACTCATTCAAGACACGGCAATGATGGTCTGTGTTGATATGCATGTCATAGACATTCGCTCAAAAGATGCTCATATACATGAATGTGTGACCTCTGGTGCTACAGATCATAAAATAGATGAACTTGTTTTTGATTTTTGATAATCCAAGAATCTTGATCTATCCGATTGTTTACCCTAGCCAACAATCAAATGGCAAAACAGTTTTTTGTCCCAGGCCTAGATTTTGTACACAACAATTTGGTGATGATGTACCTACCTCATTCGTATTCCATCTCTCCTGTTTCTTGGGAAGGTCACCAACTTTCTCCAGATCATGAAGAGCCTTTGGCAAGACAACCTTCTTCTGAGGTATGTCTGCAGAGGGAAAATAAAAGATGTGGGAAATATCTGTCTTTAATTAATTCAGTGGTGCAGATGCACAAGTCTCTTTTGTGTTTTATGCACTCATCTGTTCTTACATGTACATGTAACATTTTAGGAGTGCTTTCCTGGTTATGAAAGGGTATACATTAGGAGATTGATTTTAAGCAGGGAGAGCCACCTTTAGCTAAGATCTCCACAGTAAACGTTAATCTGAGGAAATCCACATTGGTGACAAGACTACATATGTACAAGCTCAGCTGCCACCTGGTTCTCCTGATATGTCACGCTATACATATGTAATTCATGTCAATATTCGGAGCTTGATCTTGTCCGTAATCGTCGAAGTCAGATCTGAGGGGCATCGCCATCTGCGAAGGCCATGGGACTGGCTGCCAAGGGCCAAGTGGAGGAAGCAACGCTACATGTATCTACAGAGGCAAAGGGACCGACTACCAAGGGCCAAGTGGAGCAACGCCATCTGCTGACGCCAGGGACTGACTGCCAGAGGGCCGAGTGGGGCGTGTCACATCCAGACGGACGATAATTCTACTTTATTTTACCAATTAAAGTCAAGTTCTATTTAGTTGCACTCATTTCATTATCAATATAGACAACCTTTGTGAAACAAACCAGAATCAAAGAAAAGAATGAAGATTTGAACATTAAACTTGAATATATTCTATACAACTTGTTTTATCCCAATATTGGGTGTCTCAAGCAGTAAAAAAATAATAACAATAATAAAAGTCACTTCACGTGACAGACCGGTAACGTTATAAATTCAGGGTGAAATGCTTTGAAAATTAGAAGTACATAGGGTCTAAATATCAAAATATTTATAAACTAAAAATCTTAGTCTTAATTCAACCACTTTTTAAAATACCTAATTATTACACTGCCATATTTGTTTATACATGTAACTTTGTAGTTATACCACTGGAGCAAGTGCCATAACTTTTTAAACAAATATGATAGAGGCCTACGTGTACCGTAATACAAATACAAGCCAATGAAGCCAACAACTTAAAGGATGAAGCAATGTAATGGGTGGATGTGCAGGCATGGAACATATTTGTTCCTTTCATCTAATTTAGATTGAAATTTGTCATTTGATTTTGAATGTCAAAAAATTATTTTTCTTATTTCAAGAAAATATCACATTTTCTTTGTGAATTTGAAGAGAAATGACCTTCAGACTGACAGAAATGTAACATTTTTGAAAAAAATCCAATTATTGGCTAAAAAGAAGAATGAAATTAGGTAAATTTTCAGCATTTCTCTGCCATAGACTGTGTACATGTAGTTAAGAAATGGACACACACAAATCCAAATTTTTAGCTTCCGAGAGCTGTTATAAATTTATTATTAATGCCAAAAACTTGTCCATAAAGAGTCCAATAGGATTTTTTAGGCTCTATCTGATGGTATGATTTTAGATTTGGAAACCAGATCACAATGAAAAATTGCGACAAAGTGAAAAAAATTGTGCAAAACAAACATTTCATTTTCCCATAGAAAACGCATGGAGAAATGGCAATCTTAACACACACAAAAATAAGGGTTTGCAATTTATCTCTAGATCCTTATTTAAAATGATCATATAAACTTGTCCTTACTGTCAAAAGAAGCCCCTGAATTTTCTCTTTCCATACATGCCAAACACAAGTTAATAATCAATTCAGATCACATTTTTCTAGTAGCCTGAACTTCCCTAAAAAAATGTGCCATATTTCCCCCTAAATCAGCCTGTTTTATGCTGACACTTTTCAGTGTGGCTTCAGACACCCTAATCTAAATAAATAATTGAATTCTGAAATCTGGCCATGCCCATCATGGCATGCATTAGACAGCTGGCAGCCGTCTGTTTCGAGGAGTTTTTAAACATTTTTTTATTTTTTTAATTTCTCTGTAGGCCTAGGCCCTATTTGGATTTTGGTGAGTGAAGCCAACGGAGTTCAGCTGAACAACCAACATAACACTTAACAGTTAACACTGACCGAAGCTTTTGGTCTAGGCATGCATATGCCTGGCCTGGCGTACATTCACACACATAGACTTATCGTTGTTGAAATTTCTGTGACACTCATACATTCTCATCTCAGAATCAAAGACATGTACACTATTAAAACATTTACAGGAACACTGACGTCTTTGTCGCTGCCACTAGACAGGGTCCTGCAGACAGACATGGCAGCCGCAGCTCCGGCAGCAAGAAAGCCGGTATACCGCACTTAAATGAAAGGCGACCGGGTGAAAAATACCCAGACGGCACACCAAAATAGTCAACAGTCTGTTGGGATAAATTGCAACTTATCGTTATTTAACAACATACCTTCGTCTCCCGTAAGAGCCATCATATTACACAACACCAATATCCATCTCCTGTTTAATGTAAAAGATGGGGTTAAAGATAAAAAATTCCCGCTTTCGAACGTTGTTATTTTCTGCAGTTGATGGGGAAAACACCTAAAAAACAACAGAAGAGCGCGCGCTTGGCATGCAAAGATCAAAGCGCGCGCGCGACCGTGCCGCTTCCGCATTCCCCGACGACGAATTTCATGCACCAGGCATAGGTGCCCCCTTTTCTTTAATTTGAATGATAGATAGCTGCACTCGCTTCATCTTCTGATAACTTTTTTTTTTCTTGCACAATTGGTCTGCGTTTATGTTGACAATCTAGTGAACATAACGGGGGTATATGCGTGTTAATTAAACTACTATCTTTCAGTTTAAAGCCTATAACGATTTTATTATCGCGATGGCTATATTGGAATGGATTTGTTGTGATATAAAAGTAATGAATTACAGTTAATAAAAATATAATTTCTGCATGTCCAAAAACCTCTTTCAACTGGTGTGTAATTATCACTTCATGGGCAACGAATACCAGGGGCGGATTCTGGATTTTCCAAAGGGGGGGGGGCACAATTTCCCGAGGAAAAATTTGACAAGCAAAAAAAAAATTAGAAAGAAGGTTTTCAACCCCAAAATAACGTAATTTCGTCCACCAAAAATTGACAACACTCTGAAGGAGGGGGGGGGGGGATACTTCTGTTTTTACGGCATTTTTTAATTACAAATTTTAATTGTGCCTCTCAAAATATCTTAAGTGGTGTGTAATTATCACATCAGGCAAGGAATACGTATGTATATGTTGTAAATGTGTACAATTATACTACCATCTTTTAGTTCAAGGTTTATCACGGTTTTGTCTAAGGCTATATAAGTTATTGTCATGGATATGTTGGGATATAAATGAATTACATTTGATATCAATATGCGAGCGAGCAAAGCGAGCTAGCAAATTTTCGATAGTTAGAAGACAGAATGATGACCAAATTTCAAGGGGTGTGTAATTATTTCAGAATTGCAGCGAGTTGGCGCAGTGAGCGAGCCTTGAAAAGTTGATGATGTGCATAATGAGGATAACGGTAAAATTATCTATAAATTAAACTTGAGAAGAAATAGAATAAAAGAATATAAAGAGCAAGTACGTATTAGACAGTCTATGTTTTGTTCAATAAAAACGCATTTGCTCACAGGTCATAGGTGAGAAAAGAATGAAAAAAAGGGATCGTGATTATCGGGATTAAGGGTGCTTTATAATTATGATGACAGGCCGCGCAATATGAAACCCCGTATTAAACTTCCAAATACTTGTACAAGGCCATCAGGATGCAAAATAAAAGGAACATTCAGAAAGGAAAGATTTTGATTATATTTGGATATTATGCAACATTTATTACATTGTTATGGTATTGAATTAATGTTATTTTAAGTCTCCTATAAATGAATTAAAAGGATTAAATCTTAAAGTGTGTGCGAAATATTGCCGTCCTAACTTGCTTCTGTGTTTCGTTAATGGCATGCATTCATTCGGTCAATGTCATCATCAGCAACTCATCGTACACCTAACTTGAAGTATAATAATACAGGGTATGTCTATATATGTCCCGCCTCTACAAAGATGCTAGGATAATTATGACCCCCCCCCCCCCCCATGCATACACGCCAGTGTATTCAAAGGATGTTTTGATTGGATTATGATCAAACTTATAACCATATTTAAAAGTCTTACACTCTCATGATGCATGGGAAATGTATTTGAAATAATCTAAACGTTGGACTTTGCCATTACCAAAATCTTGTAAGATTAGATGGAGCGCGGGAGCGGAGCGACCGCGCGAAATTTTTTGCATTTTTAGAATGCACAATTTTGCATTAGAATGCAAAATTTGGGCAAATTTAAGTACTTTGACCCCACATTCCTATCCCCGGATTTACGCCCGTGCACATGGCATTCCTTTCCTTAGAAAATCCTAATTTTGCTTAGGCCTTACTTTAGGGATAGCACGTTTAGTCTTATTTTAAGTTTGACTATATATAGATATCCAAATATTACTTTGTTACATCTATTTCCCTTTTAACTGAACGCTTAATAATTTTATAATTTTAATTGAATTTAATTGAATTGATTTGTTCCATCCATCAAACAACATGTATGCATACACAATAAATGTATTGTGAAGCAAAATGTTAAATGTAAAAACTTAACAGTATGGTTTTTCTATCCTTTAAAAATATCAAAGTTTAACGTTGCTTCCAAATTTTTCGTAGCAGAATGAATAGCCAATAAGAAGAAATAAATTATGATATCGGATTAACGATTCCTGTTAAATGACCTTTTCATGATAGACAGGTCATCCCTTTCGTATCTAACAATGCTATTTTCCTCTTTTTGAGAAACGCCTTTCTTTGGAACTTGGACTGAATTTTAATTGTGAACCAAACTGAAATTAGTTGTTCCATTTTAAAATCTAACAACATTATAAATTAGGTAGAAATAAGAAGTACAGGGTAAAACAGGACACTTCAAGATTGATTAAGATTCGGCATGAGATACGGAATTTAAAAAAAATGAAAAGAAGTCAAAGCCTCACTTAATTTACAATGTTGCTTACTGATTAACGTCTGACATAAAATAATGTCTAGAATAAATAAAAGAGAAATTTACCTAATGCATTGTATACATGAATTATTAGTTTGCAATTTCCTTTTCTATAAAATTATGGTTGACCAATAATTAATTCCGTTATGATATTATCTTCACAGAGAGTCCAAGGAGGACAATTTAAGAGAAGGGGTGGGGGAGTCACCCCACCCAAATAATAATAATAATGATAATGATAATAATAATAACAATAGATAATAATAATAATAGTAATAATAATAATAATACTCGCCAGACGATGACAGAGGGCGCAATTTCAATCACTGAATTAGTGTTCCTGTATTAATTATACAGGAACACTACACTGAATCGTTGTTGACCGCCATCTACGAAAGAGATAATCACACCTGTGCCACTACTCCTCACTTCCCCATCACACCCGTCATGAAAAAAAAGAGTGACGGGGGACTACTGAACAGTTATTTATTATTTCCCTTTATGCCAGAGCCCCGACCCCCCCCCCCCCACTCAGTGTTATTTAGGGTACGCCTATGCTCGTTCCCTCCCTTTGAAAGCACCCCCTATCTCATGTCTGCTAAACTTTCAGAACCCCCCTTTCGCGGGCTTTTCCTGCCTTGGAGACCCCCTAAATCCGGAACACTGCTCAATGTACCCCTTATCTCAGGTGAGCTCTCATTCCAACCCCCTATCTCAGGACAGACACCCCCCCCCCCTTCATCTCAGGTAAGCTGTCATTACAATACAGG
Source organism: Lytechinus pictus (assembly GCF_037042905.1). Taxonomy (NCBI): domain Eukaryota; kingdom Metazoa; phylum Echinodermata; class Echinoidea; order Temnopleuroida; family Toxopneustidae; genus Lytechinus; species Lytechinus pictus. The sequence continues at coordinate 2,098,612 of NC_087258.1, forward strand.
TTCCCTGATGTCATGATGGAGGACAAAACAATAGCAAAACCATGAAAACATTGACTTTTCATAGTCTGATGCACAGGTTTTTATTGTTTGTACTCCAATACGGCTGCTTGTGAGAACCCTCGATACCTTAGGAAAGATTTTTTTAAGTTCAAAGTTAAATCTCAGAACTCAAATAATGCAGTCTCCAAAAGGATTAAAAACAAAGAGGCCTTAATTGTTGGATAACAAATCTTGGTAATGATATCGTTCATAATTATAGTTCTTTCATAAATTTGAAAGAAACTTGAAACAACAAAATGTAACTAAATCATTTCATCGAGTATTAATAAGTGATAACTTTTCGAGCGAAAATGTGCGGCGTTTTTATGACTCACTGCCTCTAACAAAATATTATTTATTAGAAAGAAAAGACAAAATATGAACAATTTTATGAAGTATTTTGTGTGCTTGCGCTATATAACAGTGTAAAAGTTGAAATGATGTCACATTCAGTCAGAAAAACACCAAACGATATTTAAGATTGTTAATTGTTTTTGTATCTAAATTTACAGAATATTAATATTTTGTGTGTGGCTACGTGAAAGTGTTAAGGGGGGGGGGGGGGCTGCTGACCATGCAAAAAACTCAATAAGATGACGATTTCATATTTTTATACATATTTCTTGGGGGAAAAGTAAAGAAAGCTCAGTCCCTGCCGTCCCGCGGTTCATATTATAGGGATAAACTTCGAGCAATATTTAGTCGTTGAATCAAAGCTGCTCAAATTAAAAAAACAGAGCCATTAATGTCTCTGGGTTAAAAAATTGAATACTGCCCTCTAGGGTTTGGAGAGAGATTATTATTATTTAGCAGACCAAGATGAAAAATATGAATTAAAGGGTTTTTCCCGATTCTAACAACACGTCCATCAAATATTATATACCAATTTATTTGTGACGAACCAATACACATTGCACTTAGTTAAAGAGAATCCCTATTTGCTATAATGCTGATTTAAAAAAATCAGGAAATATATCTCTGAAGAAAAAAAACACGGCAGACATATATTAGGCAACAAACTGATATGTAAGGAGTGTAAATATTACGCCTTGTGTTTTCATTAAACGAATGAAATCCCCAATTTTAGAAAATCACCATCTTTATAATGATTTCATTTGTATAGATGCTGAGAACACATTTTATTATCCTCTATTTTAACATAATAAGCATTCAGAGAAGAAAAATATTGATGAGGATGACAGTAAAGTTTAAAGAGCGTCCTCATCCGATGATAAGGTTTCATGATATTACGCAATTATATTCTTTTAAAAACGAAAATATGATTTTAAATTTATTAATTTCATCTTTGTGTTCCTCATCTCCTACTTCTTATTTTTCTTCTTCCTTTTTCATTAAAAAAAAGGCATTAAAGAGAAAGAAAGAAGATATAATGACTGTAGAAAGAGATGTCCTGTTTATTATCGTGCCTATTTTTGTTTATTTAAAAAGAAAAATGAAATTCCCTTTAAGTTATCTTGAGCCCCAACCAAAATACCCGAGCGCTGCCCTTAAACACAATCATATCGACATGATCGCTCTATAAAAAGCTCTCTCAAAATATCCCTTGAAGTCTGTTTGTCTTCTTCTGTTCATGTACCGTTACATATTCTAGCTTTTGTATCTCAAAATCACTGTTTCCTCAAGTAATATTGCGACCTATATTCACTCGAGGAAATCGAACGAAAGAAAAAGCGCACCTGCAATTTTAGTAGAACGAAAGAAAATACGTCATTGTATTCTTTTTTCAATATGCTCTATAATAGAAAAGCAAAGCTAGAGGCTTGATTTTCTTCAATTTAAGCCGGATAAAATTTGACGTCATTGTGTCATGTTCATGATCAACATGACTGAAGGAAAGCAAGTATGCAGTTTATCACAACTTGAATCATGAATCGATTTAGAAATGAATGACAATCTTATTCAATTTGTACGTTATCGCTCTTTTACTATTTTTTTCTTGAGAAAAAAAAATGCAGTTGAAAGCCATTAAAACAAATTAGCATAATCTTAATATCGCCTAACAGATGAACTGCAAATAAAGAAATAATAAGAGCGGTTAAACATTTGGATTGAAAAAAATCAACCAAAAGCAAATGATATTTTTGCTCGGTAAGTAATCTTGTCACAAATCCGAAAGGCCTATTTGCCATTATATCACTAAAAACGACAGTATAACTGTGTAAGAAAATGCCTGATGAATGTCATCAAAGCTTTCCCTTTTGAGCATTGAAAATTTTTAATGTTCATTCAGATTTCTTCACCTTGTTTTGACATTGGCGTAAAGATGGGGCGAAAATTGCCCCGCCCCCCCAAAAAATACGCCCCCCCCCAAAAAAAGGGAAAGAAAACGGGGAAAATTGTAAAATAATTATCATACCATTTTCTGAATAATACGTCAACATCTGTCACAAAATTCGATCTTTGTGAACAAAATGTCGTAATTTTGCCCGATCCGCCATATCTGGTCCTCCTCAAAATTGTTGGCTCATTATGCCACTGGTCATTAACTTTGGTATGAAAACCAATACCGTGAAGGTGGCCAACGTAAAAAAAATATACAAAAACATGGGGGATTCTAAAGAGTGGCGAGAGAACAAAAAAGCATGAAATTTAAAAAGAAATAATAATTTCATGGATTTTCACCCTTCAGTTCCCCTTTTTCTCGGTCGCTGAACTATTTGGGTAAAGAACCCCAAGCCCCCTCCCCTTCTATACGACAGTAAATGAAGACATTTCCTTTTTTGAAAAATAATAATTTGATTTTGCAGAAACAGACAAAGATGAATTTTATTTATTTTACTATGGTCAGTCGTACTCTCCCTCGTGTCAGTATCTTTCCATGAGAAAGCAGCGCCATTAGGGGCCTAAATCAATTTCTCTGAAATTGAAATTCCCCTGGCATCATTCCTTTTGTTGTTGAGAAATCATATTCAAATCTGATATCTTACGAAGGAACGTTGATTCTCAAGACACACAATGTATCCGCAGGTGTACACGGTTGTCTCGGCAAATGATATTTTCATTGCCGCAGAGGTTCACACAGAAGAAGGAGAGAAAAAGAAATGGGGGAAATCCGTTAAATTGTTTGTTGCCATGGTGACCAAATAAAATAGAGTGTTTTCTTTCAATCGCTCCGATTGTTTGTTTAATCCCACGGCATGATGCTCTCCTCTTTACTTGGTTTAGTTGGGAAATTACGAGGCACGGCGAAGAAGGTGGAAATCTGAGCGCAGCAAGCTGTCAAACTCATTGAACCCGCGTTCCCCAGAATTTTTTTTCCAGCAATATCATAACGAGGCATGAAATGTTTCTCATGAAACCATTGAGCCTCGCTGCTCAAATACTTGTAACGTTCTTTTCTTTTTTTTAAATTGATTTTTATAAAACATCAATTCAACAAATATCACTCGCTTTATGTAGCTATGTAGCTGCGAATTCAGGCGTCTCATTTTCCTTGGTGCCTCAGTACGCCATCACATTTATGAAACTACACGATATTTACTATCATTTCATCTTTTCTCCTTTGAATCAATACGTCTAGATGACGTCGTTTCTGGCTCTTTAGATCTGAAATTTATTCGTTAACATAATGCATTACGTAAAACTTTATTGATAATTAAAGTAACAGGGCTTTCAACCGACTTCGATTCAACCGGTCCAAGAAATACGTTTGTGTATGTGTGTATCTGCGTAAGTTTTGTTAGCTTTGAGGTTAAATGCAATAAAAGCTCTCTAGTGGTGAAAAAAGAAATGGCCCTTTCAAAACAACTAGGTCAAAGAATCACTGCGATAAAAAAATCGACTTAAGGTCCCTTTTTTTGTTAAAATGATTGACTTTATCTCTAGAGATGATTAAAATGCATTTACGTTTCTGAAAAACGACTTGGAGACACAACTATGCATTTGGAACTATATTGTCCAAACGCCATTTTTTTTACTTTATGTTCCAACCTAATATTTTGATCTTCTTATCGAACATCGTCGTAAGAATTTTGCTGAATTCATCTCTGCCATTATGAGATTAAATCATAATCTCTCAGCCACTTTAGATCTTTGTCCAACTCGCCAAACACTATTCAGATATAGGCGATATAACCATTTAAAGAAAAAGCTAATTGAATTTTTATGTTGCATTAGTTCTAGACATGATTTACGTACATACATGTAACAATAACAGTACATATTGTATAAGGATGAGGAAGATGAAGAGGAGGAGGAGAAGGAGAAGGAGGAGAAGGAGGAGAAGAAGGTGGTGGTGGAGGAGGAGGAGGAAAAGGAGAATGAAAAGACGGTGGTGGTGGTGGAGGGGAAGGAGGAGAAGAAAGGGGAGGAGGAGAAAGGGGAAGGTGGTGGTGGAGGAGGAGGAGGAGAAGGTGGTGGTGGAGGAGGAGGTGGTGGTGGAGGTGGTGGAGGAGGAGAAAGAGGAAGAGGAGGAGAAGGAGGAGGAGGAGGAGGTGGTGGAGGAGGAGGAGGAGGAAGAGAAGCAGGAGGAGACAGAAAGAGAAAAGTGTATCAACATACATCATGGGAGCCCCGTATCTTTTGCATTTCTTTAATCTTTTAATCAATCATTTTAAGAAACAAGAAATTTGGTTTATCAATCATAAAATACGTTTCATTCCTACTCGCAAAAGGGACATGTAATTATGGGACTGCAGCTCTTCTCCTTCAATCAATCTCAGGGACGATAAGAGACCCGTCCCACCCCTAACAGAAAACCAATCTCTTGAAACATCCTTGGAGAGCGTTTCATGAAGCATCTTGGCAATGATATTCCATGACGATTGTCCCATGAGCCAATCAAATGCAAGGATTTCAGTAGCTTATAACAAATAATCATTTAAAGGAAATGCTCCTTTGATTTTGGCCTCATTTTAGACGAGCTATTTCGGTAGCACTTTAAGTCTTTTATTGCATGTAAAGGTAATCCGGAAATGATTTGAAAGGGAAAGGGCAGCAGATTGTTCCAATTCATTATCAATTACCAGTTTAAAAGGAACTACTGGTTCATTGAATTCCCGGATTGAATCTGAAAAAAAAGAGAGGGAGAGAGGGCGACGGGGGAAAGTCTGGCAGGGAGAGAGAGAAGAGAGAAAGAAGCGAGATAAAAAAAAGACAAGTAAAATAGATGAATGGATTCGTATTTTTCAACTCGATCTTTCCTATGTGTTGACCTCTCTTAGCAGCTTACATCACCGCTAACAATGTTAAAAGGTTCATGCAAACGTGCAAAATGACAAGGTCTTTATTACAACAGGGAACATAAAGGACTCACAATATTTTGAAAAGAGGCGGTCAAAAAATTGTATTATGTTGGAACAGTGGAGAATTCTAATGATAGTAATAGTAATTGCGTTATATATCTTGCAGCTTTGGATTATGACGATAATGATATCTGATTGTGTACATTATTTTGTATTGAGGGCTTTCTACTTTGAACGACGCATCTAAATGACTAACTTATTTTAGAGGTATTCGTTCTGCGGTCACGGAATAATATCGCTGATGTGTTTAAATTTAGACATTTTTCAAATTTCGAGTCATTTTTGCGACGTATTCCTTTTCAGATTTGCATTTTTATGACCTATAAATATTGTATAGGGGAGGTTGTCCTATACCCACTCATGTTGACACGCATCGATAGGCTTCTCCAAGGTCAAGTTCGGCAATAGCATCATTTTAGTCAACAGATGGAGAGGTAATTAAAGAACAAGCAGACCGCGACCATGCCTGTCGTATCACTGTTAGGGTTTTATGCACCAAAAACAGAATATCAAAACAGACAGAAATTGGGAATGAACGTTTAACAAAAGAGAAACATTTAATGTGATTTATTTTAGCAGAACTGAAAAGATCTTAACATGATTTTGCTGTAATTAATTAAAAAAAGTACCCGCAATTAACTTATCAACTTATCTTTGACTGCAGCTAAACCTATCTGATTATAATACAGCAATAAAGGAGTTGTCAGGTTTTGTTCATTTTGATATTTTTTATTCATTTATTTGTTTTATCGCTGCATATAAAGGTTCACTACGTGACGATTATAAAAAGCTGGCTGTAGCAGAATACAGCAGTTTTACTGATCTTTTAGCTGATGTAAAATGACGTATTTTTGCAATATTTTCTATCATTTCCTAGGCATCGTTTCTATCTCAATACTCTTATAACGACACATCGCAGAAGGACATCGCAATTAACCATAACATTACGCTCTTCCATATTATCTGGTATTATAATATACATAATCTCCTAATGGTTATATCAGATTCTTCGCTTGTCTAGTCATTTGTGCGATGTGAAATTATCCGTCAAAATAAAAGATGTCAGGCGAAAAATTATCGGCGGAAATTAAAAGCTCTTCTGTAATCGCTTTTGCAGCCGGTTCCGCAGAAGGTGACAATTGCCGAAGATCTAAAGTAGATGTCGAAGGACTTTTAACCTTTATAGATCCTTGGCTGAAAGGCTAAACGTCTTGTAGAATTGGGGACCATACGACTTCACACATCCAGTTTTCACGGTCTGATTCAGGCTTCTAAATCCCCAAAGTGTGATTCTTGAAAGGGAACACATTCATCAAAATTAAAGTCTTTCATCTTTAAATCTTCTCTCTTCTTGCTCAATCGACTGTGAAGAAAGCGTTGTCCTTTCGAGTCATCCTCATTTGATAAAGTTTCCTATAAACCTTAAACACTCACCGACCACCGTGCTACCAACACACACAAAAACAGGGGATCCCAATTTCAGCTCAAACGGAGTCGCGCGCGCTCCTCATCGCATGGGCCATAATTTGTACATCTTCATTTCTCTCACCGTTTTCAGAGCTCAGTTGTCCACCAGCTTCCGGTGCGGTGTGGTCGCGGAGCTTATAAGCCTCTCCCACTCGACAATACGCATGCAACAACCTGTGACTAGGATCGTATATGTGACGCAACTTATCTCTGCTTCTGAATCGCGTTTCCTTACGTCCTTCCGCTTTTCCTGTGCATTGGCAATTGCAACCTAATATCCCTGACACCACTGACATAAATAAGTGATAAACTGGCCTAGGCCTACTTTTTATTCGATTTCCCTTTCTCGCCATTCATCAAGGATTTCGAGTGCTGTAAAGTTGAGCTTTTGACAGATGTTTGGGTACTGATGTGAGAGCAGATGTGTTAATAGAATAATATAATGGCTCGAGTACAGAACAAAGAGCGTCTACCAAGCGATGAGTAAGTTTGTTTAAGTTTCATTTTTATCTGAAATTTTCATTACAATATTGGTATTACAGTTATTTACGCGTCAGACGAGACTTATACAGAAGCCGTTCGAATGGTTTTCTTGGTCATTATTTTAGAGAGAATTGGAGCGTAACAGGCGGAAATGATTGAACGCGTGAGTTGTGCGTGTGTGTTTCCCATGCAGTTTACAGATAAAAGGGATTAGGAAATATAAACGTCAGAGATCTGCGGGTAATTGATAAAATAAAGTAGGCATATATGATTTTGATTTGAGAGAAAAAAGAGAAAATATTTCAAAAAAGTGAATACTCATGTCGCACCATTATCATTATCATGATTTGACTTCAATCTGTTCATCTTTTATTTTCCACCTCCAACATTTCCATCTGCCGTTTCTTTTTCTTCTTCTTCTTTTCCTTCTTTTTCTTAGTTTTCTTTTTTCTTCTTCTTTCTCTTCTTCTTATTTTTCTTCTCCTTCTTCGCCACCTTTTTGTTCTTTTTCGTCCCCTCCCTTTTCTTGCTCTCTTTTGTCTCTTCTGCTTCTACTTTTCATCCTTTTTTATTCTCCCTCTCTCTTCTTGTTCTCGTTAATTATTTGTTTTTATTACTTTATCTCCCTCTTGCCTCCATTACTCTCGTGTATGGCACATTGTCAGAGTCGAGTGAGAAGAATTGTTTACTTCAGCGATTCCAAATGTCTTTATGGAAAATCAAATTTAGTTCTTGTCTTTGTTTACAATTTAAGCTGTTCTTCACAACCCATTTGCTGTGCAGTAAACAAGCAATTTCTGAACCGCAAGCGCTGAAAATAGAATTCCAAATGCAGAAGCAGAAGTCATCCGCCCCCACCAATACCACAGTACTACAGCAGTTCTATACAATGTAATACAATTCATTTTCGATTTGGTATTGTTTTTCTAAGAGAGGAGAGTGAAATGGAATGGCATAAACATGATTAAATCAATGAGTACTCTCCTTGATTATAATTAATGGCATAACATGAAGAATAAGTGGTCAGAATAAAAAAAAAGGGCTTCGAACTCAATCATAATAAAGGGGCAAATCAACAATTTATATTTCTAACGCAATGGTCAATGTAACTCTACGATATCCTAAGTCTACTGCGGATACAACAACTGATATTGCTGCTGCTTCTACTTGACTTCTACGCTATCAACAACAACTACTACTACTATTACTACTACTAATATTACTACTAATACTACTACTACTATACTACTACTACTACTATAGTAATAATATGCTATTTATATTGCGCAGCTATACTATAATTGCATATACTACTTTGCATTCACTTCACCTTGGTCGAATGCAGCAAAATGTGGGTGAATTTCTTGCTGAAGGAAAACACGCCATGGTTGGGATTCGAACCCACGTCCCTCTGATTGAAAGATGAGAGTCGTAACCACTAGACCACGACGCCCACTACTACTTCTACTACTCCTAGAAAAGGTTGCTGATTAAAGCAATTCTTCGTCCTGTATTTGGGACCTTTCAAGGAACACTTTAACACTCTACAAGGAACACTTTTTGTTCTATTCTTGATGGTGTGAGGAACCCTTCCAATACTGAATAGAGTTCTACACCATCAAATACTCCCTAGGCTGTAAGAACCAATTAACTGTTCTAAAGAACTGTTTAGAACCTCAAGGGCTTAGGCTGGGGGAGGGGGGTACACTGGTGCACGTGCACCCTCCCGCTGAGGCAGAGGAGTTCCGACATTGGCAAGCAAAACGAAATTTGTACCCCTTCTTCTGCTTTCAACAGCTGATTTACTAAACTTTATTTCCACCTCCCCAAGATGTGCACCCCCATACTACTTTAGTTCCACCTTCCATGGATGCACCCAATACAAATTTAGTTCCACCTCCCCAAGATGTGTACCCCCATACCACTTTAGTTCCACCTCCCCAAGATGTGCACCCCATACCACTTTAGTTCCACCTCCCCAATATGTGCACCCCATACCACTTTAGTTCCACCTCCCCAGGACATGCAGGATGTGCACCCCCATACCACTTTAGGTACACCTCCCCAAGATGTGCACCCCATACCACTTTAGTTCCACCTCCCCAAGATGTGCACCCCATTCCACTTTAGTTCCACCTCCCCAAGATGTTCACCCCATACCACTTTATTACCACCTCCCCAAGATGTGCACCCCATACCACTTTAGTTCCACCTCCCCAAGATGTGCACCCCATACCACTTTAGGTACACCTCTCCAAGATGTGCAACCCATACCACTTTAGTTCCACCTCCCCAAAATGTGCAACCCATACCACTTTAGTTCCATCTCTCCAAGATGTGCACCGCATACCACTTCAGTTCCACTTCCCCAAGATGTGCACCCCATACCACTTTAGTTCCACCTCCCCAGGATAATAATAATAATAATATTTGAAATTAATGTATGCCCCTCACCATGCTCAAACCAGCCTACGCCATTTGGTATGGTGAGTATTTCGTTGGTATGACTTTATCTTTAGATTGCATGATGAATCTAGACTGTCTCTTGTTATGTTAGAAGATGGGGTAAGACGGGCGTCTCATTACTCCATATTAATAACAGTATTGACCTTGTGTGCAGTCAGTGAGTTAAGTACGAGATTCGGGAGTACCCTTTTCGAGATTTTTTCCCTACCTGTTTTTTTTTCTTCTTCGACTTCGTTATATACCGTTGAACAATCCTTTTTATTCTAAGTTTAATAGAGTCGTGACATGAATGCGAAGGCGTATAGGTAGGGGCGACACCATTTTCTACCTACCCCCCCCCCCGCCCGCCATTACTTGAAAAATACGACATACATGTGACATTATACCTTTTCTCTATTGAATTATAGGGGTATCACAGATTTCTTATTTTTATACTCCTTTTCCTTCTTTATTCAATTTTTTCCCTTTACCATTTTCCCTTCCCCCAACTTCTTGACAAATCATGGGGGGGGGGGGGGTGCCCATTGTTCTAACGCCCCTGTGTATGTGACTGCATGTGTGTGCTTTACTTTAAACATTAGGTCATTGAAGTTGATTATTTTAAAAATAATGTCATCATTTTTCTGTTTAACTTTCCATGAAATACATTTCGTATAAAGTTCTGTGTCATTTCTAAGTTTTGACAATAATTAAATCGGTATCTAAGATCTTGCTGCACTGTAAATTTCAAAGATCATTCAAAACTATTCCCAAAGCAAAGAATTTTCAGATTAAATCTACATGTATTTGTATCTTACTTAACCGTATGGGATTACATTTTAAGAATTTCGAAAAAAAATTAATTACTTTTCGATTAAACTAGTTGGTCTATCGTTATGAAATGTTTAATTTCTTATATTCATTACTTATAATTGAGTATTTTTAAAGAAAAAACTGTTTAAACCATGCGAAAAAAATCAGAATCTCTCTTTAAGAGCAAAGTATTTGTTAAAGCTTTTTTTCGAACTATAATAGAACATTATTTATTTGTACGTATCAATCAAATTTGTATAGTCTTTACTACAGGTTTTTAATTGTTTTTTTTACTCTGTATATTTCTCTTCATCGCTGGACGGCCTATTTTGCCTCCCGCTCCAATGAATAGAAAGCATGTTACATTGTAAAAGCAAAAGCATCATTGAGGACCTTAATTAACACATTGGTCCTTGACAGGTGTGACGACTTCTCTCTTTCAATAAAAACACAATTTTCTGTCCCAGAGATTTTGTTTAGTCGAGTTGTGAAAGATAGAAATGAGAGGGAGATGTGAAAGCCCGAGGGACGGAGGAGGGGGGGGGGCATAAATGAAGGGATGGAGGTATTACTCTATAAGACAGAGAGGCAGATAATGTCATGTATGTGTACGAGGGTGTGGGTGTGTGTGTGTGAGAGAGAGAGAGAGAGAAATGGAAGGAGAGACAGGCATGAGGAGTCGGGACGAGAAAGGCGGGGATGGGGGGGGGGGGGGAGTAGGGGCGAAGCCGGGATAAGGAAATGGGGTGCCGGAATGTTTACAACAGTAATTATAATGACATAATGCAGTTTTATTCTAGTCAATTGTTATCATGGTTATAGGGCACAAAATATCTGGTAGTATACCAATACAATCAATAAAGAAGAAAAGAGGAAAAATGAAAGAAATTGGGAAGAAAATGACAGAGAAGGAAACATTATGGATGGGAAAGAGATGACATTGTCGTAACCCAATTATATACCCTATTAAACATTGAACAAACATTCGCGATAAGAAAACATTTGGTACCCCTATCAAAATAACACTATCAAATTACACTGGCGCCGCCTTAAAGAGAACTTGCATAGAAATTATAGACATATACGTTGAAATATGTGGGATTGAAATGTTTGGAAGTCGATGCAAACCACAGTCACGTACCCTTCATAAAATTAAATGCAAGTTTGAATATACAGGATTTGGGGGAAATTTCTACGAATCAATGTCATTGTTATTTTTTTTGTATAAGGAAAGGAGACATGAAACAAAATAATGCCAATGCTGCTAAAAATCGTCAGCCTGGCAAATAAACTTCATCAGGTGACAGTTCCCGAGAAATTCGAGCAATTAATTAGGAAACGTTCTTACCACCTGCAGACATCATTTGCGAGAATTAAGGAGTTCAGCCGTGTGCCAGTCGATAATACATGCTAGTATATCTCTCCTAAGCAAGGGTAGCAAAAACTATCACCTGCAGCCATTACAATATCATTTCATTTTATGAAGAACTATGGGTCAATTTCTGATATTTTGACATTGTTCTTGGCTTTTATAGTCTTAGCCAAGTGATTCTTTCTTCCGCAGCATGCCTACTACAGACATATGCTTTAAAAGGAATAACTACATTTTTTAGAGAGAAAATTGAGAATGGGAGAAAGCGGTAAAAAGCTTTGGCGCACGGGCGTACAGATGGGGGCCAAAAGAAAAAGAGAAAAGGAAAGAAAGAAGGGTGGAAAATAATATTATTTTCTAACATATGTAATGTCAAAATTTATCACAGAATTTGAATTTTGTAATAAAAATGTCAAAATTTTTGCTCGCTAGCAACTTTTCAAAAATAATTTTTGTGCTATAAGCCATATCGGCCCCCTCAGAATATGTCTCTGATAAGAAGAGTGATAATTCATATTTTGCATGATAATGATTCAATGCAAAATATAAATTATCACTCTCCTTACCGGTTTATCATGACTAAAATGATGAACACAACAGGAATAAATGGATAAGAAAATGAAAAAATATACATAAAATGTTCAATATTTGTTTTGTTTGGTAACGGCTTTAGTGTGTTCTATCTAACTAGCAGAACTTAACAAAAAAAACCCTGTCCAAACATCGTCCAAACCCATTTTGTGATCATAGAACACTTTAATGGCAAATGTCGGCATGCCGTAACAAGGAACAGTACAATTGGAAGTTGACGAATTATTTATCAATTTTCCCCCAAAAAATATTCATCGCTTAAAAATGCCACTTTAACATGTTCAGACACCATCATTAAATGTCAAAGCTTGGTGCTCCTCTCCTGTAGCGATGCCTTAATCTTCGGCCAGACGGTGAGAAAAAAATATGCAGAAATGAATAAGTTCTCCAGCATTCCTGGAAGTATTACACTACAGACTTACAATGACTGCCTGTGGGCGTCAGATGACTAATAATGAACAAATAATAATAATAATAATAAAAAATCCCTTCGCCTCTGGATATTAAAAATATTAAAATAGTTTTCAGCTGCTAGCTACAGCCCCTGATGTTGTTTTCTTTTCTTTTCAAATGTCTCAAGCATGGGACTCTTAAATGCTGAAACTTTTGCCCGAAATAAACATATCACTTTAGCCAGGTACGTGGTATATAGTCATGCCAGTAAATCACTTTTTTTCAGACGCCCTGAGGCTCATTTACTTTGTCTTCGATGTTAGAAATCTATATCAAAGTAATTATGTTGTTTTTACACGGGAGGATAAAAGGGAGAAATCATAAAACATGGAGAAAAGCAGACCTCGTTTTACCAAGAAACATATTCTAATTTCTCCTCCATGGTCTTGGAAGCTTATTGAAAGAGATGCAATAATGATAGTGAAAAACAAACCAGCTTAAGTTGAAACAGAAGAATACTTTCTTTGATTGTAAGTAGAGTTAAGAGCAATTGTACTTTTTCATATACATCTTCAATAATCCTGCCGTTAATAATTATTATTATTATAATTTCACAAAATTTATTTAATTTTTAAAAACTGTTTTACCCAGGATGAAAATTATTATTTTTCTTTCTTTTCTTTTTATTCCAGAGAATAAAAAAGAACTTTCGTTTCATAGGATGAACAAAACAAAAGAATCAAATAATTTTGCTTAATCTTGTGTACATACATACTTTTAACTAATTTGTGGTAGTATCATAAAGATTTGTAGTGCTTAGAAACTTTTTATTAAGCTGCTACGAGGCTTTATCCAAAGTAAGTATATGGTTTGAAAATGAATGTCTGAATTAAACCCCTCCTCTTATTTAGCGAGCTATTTTTCTCTTTGTTCCCAATGTGCCAAGGATTTCTTTGGTAGAACTCACGTTTTCAGAAAGTTGGGGTGCCCTTTGCCCTTTCCTCGGTGTAGGAGTTGGATGATGTTTCTGAGTGACATTCGAGCTCAATCTAGTATTTGACCTATACAAATTTTAACTATCAGGTAACAATTTCGAGACACGGAAAGCGTGTCTTAAAGTTGCCTTCTTTTCAGGCGTCATTCTTGATACTACCTCTATCATTGTAAAATCGAATTTGATATTAGAATTTGATCAGCCCATATTCGATTCCAAAGGATAATGATATCCGGGTTTCATATTCCTTTATTCCTCTGGTAACGTCGTACTAGCAGGGGCGTATAAAAGATTACACGTTAGACAGTTTTAATGAGACCAATAAATTTCAAGAAAAGGAATAAACATGTGTTTTTCCAAAGGTCCTTAGGTGGCACTACTAATTATTTACCTTGTCATCTCATTTATGTCTTTCTTTCTCCTGACCAGTTCTTCCATTTGTTAAATAACAAGCGGATTAAATCATTATTTAGTTAATTCTGTAAAATGTTTTATAGAACAAGCAAAGGACTAATGACTATGACGGCAATATTAGGTAGATCATACAGTTGAAAAAGAATGTGGAGTAGAAAATATCAGAATTAACCAAAATTATTAAATGATAAATCCATACGAAGTGTCTGGTTGGATATTTCCCAGCACATTATTTACTTTTCGGAACCCAGCGAAACCGATAGCAGACTGACAAAATATTATTCGTTATCCACAATGGCATATTATCGGTCGGTTGTGAGTCAATTCCGTTGACATGACTTTTGCATAAGGATAGATCCGAAAATTCATTTTTAAGAATTTATTACCGATGCAGTCTTAAACGTAGGCCACCCCTCAACCTTTCTTGGAAAGGGACATGAAAGATGAGACACATGTAATGGTCTCTCTGAAACTACAGGTGGTATCATGATACGAATCTAAAGGGTAAGTGAGTAGGGGTAAGTGATATACCCCCATTGATCGGAAGGTAGATGAAGTTAACCTACACTGCGGAGATGGCGCCTCAAACGCGGCGCCATTTTCACACGTGTGTTTCCAGGGTAGTTTCTACATGAGTCGGGATATATTTTCATTAAAGGTCATCTTTCGTTATCGCATGTATGTTTTGGAGAGTTAATCAGATTTAACTTGATATAAATCATATATCTGGAGAGTTCATTCATTTATCAATGCTAAATTGATAACTACTACGATAATTATTTTAACTCTGTAATCCCTACGCTCTTCAAAATTATTAGTAAAAATATGTAGTGTGTCGGAGAAAACGTGTCGAATCGAATACGTCATTATTACCATATTAATTAGACAAACCTTCCAGAATTCTCATTGATTTTGATAGATTTTTTTTTGTATATTCACCGAGACATTGGCAATGTCGAACACTTAATTTTAGAAGTGAATTATCTCAGTGTTAAGTTCAGGTGTACGAGAAATGGTTGGGATCGGTTGTTAGACATCCATAATTCCAGATGCATTTCTATTAATGTTGCATTATTGTGTATTATTCTACACAGGCGAAACCAAATCCAAACTGACTGTATTTCCATAGTCCAATGACATTTCATTGATTGGTTGAAGTCTGTATCAATGGTTCGAATGCCGTATCACTTGTAAGATATCATGTGACTTAAGTTTAATTTAAATTACTGATTAATGAGATTATGACTCTTGAGTAAGAAATGTATCCGATTGTGATTATTTATTTTTCCACGTTTAACGTGTTAATCTCTTAATGATCATTGATCATTTACACTAGTCGAATTGAGTATATCGGGTAAAGCTATATAGGATAACGAATCAGCTGCGAATTCATCCGAATACTCGTATTCGGGTGGTTTTGGGAGTAGGCTATTCTGTTCTCCCTCTGCGAATGAGAGAAAATTCGGGAGGGATTCGGGAACAATCGCGGAGAAATTCGGCTTGTTTTGAAATGTTCAAAACCAGTCCCAAATGTGACCACCACAAATTTTATTCGGGCCACATTTGGGATGTACTCGGATGACATTTGGTTGGATTAGGGGAGGCATTCGGAGTATTCTGGGCAGATTCAGACCTATTCGTATCACTCGGGGCGCATTGGGAAATATTCGTTCCGATTCGGGTTAGTATTCGGGTCATTATTTGGCTGTAATCGGAGCAATCGGGTCACATTCGGCTCGATTATGGACATCTTTGGCTCGATTCTTGCCAGTATTCGGGTGGCATTCGGCTTTATTCGGGATGGCCAAAATTGATTAGGGTCTATTCTTGGTGATTCTGCGCTAAATCGGGACTTACTCCAGACCCATTCGTCTCTATTCGGGGAGCTCCCCGAATCAGACGAATAGGTTCTGAAACCACCAGAATACTCCCGAATGTGGCCACAACTAATATGATTCGGGCCACATTCGGGATGTATTCGGATGACATTCGGTTGGATTAGGGGAGGCATTCGGAATATTCTGATAAGATTCGGACCTTTTCCTATCATT
Source organism: Lytechinus pictus (assembly GCF_037042905.1). Lineage (NCBI taxonomy): Eukaryota > Metazoa > Echinodermata > Echinoidea > Temnopleuroida > Toxopneustidae > Lytechinus > Lytechinus pictus. The sequence continues at coordinate 2,114,938 of NC_087258.1, forward strand.
CGGGGAGTAACGGTCCGAGCTCGGCGCATTCGGCCATATTTGTTCCGATTCGGGCCAACATGCGGGTTGTCATTCGGCTTTAATCGGAGCAATCGGGCCACATTCGTCTCGATTCTGGCTCTATTCTTGCCATTATTTGGGAGGCATTCGGCTTTATTCAGGATGGCCAAAATGATTTCAGGCTTATTCTTGGCTGCGCTGAATCATCAGAACCTATCAGGGACCCATTTGTCTCTATTCGTGGTACAACCCTAGCCTCTTGTCGAGGCCCTGGCGGGTGCTTCCCTTGCTTCGCTCGGAAGCGAATTAGGCCTGGCGCGAGCCAGGGCCTCTTGACATCTGAGCTGAATTATATATTCGTGAGGAACGTCTTCCTAATGAATATACATGAGTCATGATATTACCGGTCACCTATAGTAAACCAATGAAATGTCAAAGCTGTTTCGTCCGGGGTTCGGAATACTATAGTAGTCCACTATTCTGCAGGGGATTCATTTAATTGCGGGGCACTAAAGGGGATATAACCAGCAAAATGCTACAAGTAGTGGTACTACTACAAGTACTGGCCGTAACACACCCATCACCGCCCCGAAACTTCCCGGGAGATACTGGTCAGCCGCTGGTCAGACTCGTGTCAAGGGGAAGCAACTCTACTCCAGCATTCCCTCACTGCACAGCGGAGATCGACGCCCCGATCGACGCATAGTGGAATCGCATGAAATATTACATTTTTCCATATCCTGTGGGTAGATTTACAAAAACATCTCTTCCTTTCAGTGCAGATTTAATTTCATCGACTTAAATCGGTCAATAATCAGCATTTTAGAGGCATATTCAATGCTCTTTGATATTTCGTCGTCACTCTTCGCCAAGAATCCACGGGTCGCCATTCAAGATGAGCTCATGAATATTCAATATGACGTCACAGCGGCCCGCGCTCTCATTGGATGATTTTCACCGACCAGTTCTTGGTCGGAATATTGGTAAAAACAATAAAAAACAAAATAAAGTCGGTGAAATTCGGGTCAGATGTCAAGAGGCCCTGTCTCGCGCCGCTCTGCTTCGCTCTCTCCCTCGCTTAGCCATGTTCGCTCGGAAGCAGCCGACAGGGCCTCGACAAAAGGCTAGTACAACCACAACCCTGGCTTTACGCGTCAATCTCTTTATAATCATCGATCATTGACAAGTAGTCGAATTGAGTATATCGGATTTTATACAAAAAATAAATAAATAAGAACCTCTTGTAGCCATATTTAGATTCATTGATATTCAACGATCTAGATCTTTATTTCTGGAATATTCGATAATCTTTTTATTGAATGACATTAAGAAATATTTTGTTATTCGCACCTCACGGGAAATTTTTCATTTTTATTTTCTCTCGAAGTCACTCTTCTATGTCAATCCGATAGTTTTGGTGAATAAAAATAGTGGAAATTGAATTCGACGCCTCAATAATATATTTTCTTTAAAACTTATGCTATAGAAAAAACAACCCGGAAGACATTCCTCATTGTAGAATATCAAAATATTATTGAATCCACCAATATTACGACCATTTCTGCTGAATATCAAAGATTTGATTTTCCGTGTACTTCTTGTTTATCATTCTAATTTGATGAACATTTTTGACTTTGATGGACGATCACTAACGCCCATGTAAATCCTCTGATCTAATGATTGTCAAATAAATCTGAGAACATAAATCAATGAGGGCTTATCGAGGCATGTTGCTTTTATTTACAGAGATCTGTCATTCGTAGTCCGGAATGACGAGCTAACATCACAATACAGGGGTACAGCCGTGGTGGATTCAGGTTCATAATTGTTTGGGCAAAGACATCTTCTGCTGGAACATAATTCATCCATTTTTCATAGTTTATTGAACGTTAAATGATGCGAAACCTTTGGATAACTAATATTGAAACAAACTAAGAATGAGATGCAACTTATTAAGTGGCACACTGAAAGTACACGTTGAAATAAAAAAATTACACGAATGTGTGTTTGTGTAATTTATTGTGTTGGTTTTATGGCTGAACTTGCATTTTTACAACATTGATTCGAGCATGTCAGAACAAGGGTGTTCTACGATGTATGTAATTTGGCCAAAATTTGTCCAAATCTTATGTGACATTCGCAAAGTTCGATTTGCAATCACTTGATATCTAGACATCAGTCATGTCAGTAGTTATATACATTTCGTTATTACCCCCCCCCCAAAAAAAAAGTATGGACTTTATAAATATGAGGACCTTAAGGGCATTGACTTGGGCTATAGCAAAACGTAAAATGTCTCACATTAAAAATTACATGGACTCACAGTTAAATCGTGTTCTGTTTTTTTTCATCCATAACAATGTCATAGAAATTACCTAGGCAGGGTGTGGCAGCATGTAGAAATTGAGATGCAATTGATTTTGCTATTACAGTTCTGTTTTCATTGTTCTCCGTACTGCAGTTTAATAGTTCTTGTCCGGTTTCATAAGATTCCCACAATTGAGCGAAAGTGGCCATCATAGGGTTATGTTTGTGACTGATTTGATTTTGATTAAATGTTGACACTATTCACATGATAACCACACCCATACGGATTTAAATTGATACATTCTGTGTTTGGTGGCATGCGCGGCATTAGGTTGTAATCTGGGCGTTCTCCGATTGGACATGGGATGTGGACTATCCAATGATTCGAATGCATTGAGAAGGAATTTCACTTGTGAAACAACTTGGATTGTAAAGCCATTATCTATATATTATTATTATTATTATTTTTTGGTGGTGCTGCACAGCGGCGACCCGTTCGCACTTTAGGCTCCTATAATTTGTCTTATTTTCCTGTTTTGGGGGCATTCGTACATTCGTACCTTCAATTTACGTTAAATTATTTCGTTACAGTTTCAATCCGTACATTGATAGCCATACTTGAAATTATGTTACCCCCCTTCCTGCCTTTATCTTAATTTCTCTTATCTTTGTTTGTTGATTTGTATAATGTTTACTATAATGTATCGTGTGATCTTTTGTGTGTATCATGTAATATTCTAAATTATTTTGTGCGAACAAATTGAATTTCCATTTGTACTCGATTGCAATTGGACAAAAAAATATCTGAATCTGAATATGTTGTTGTAGCAGTCAAGCAGTGGTAGTGTGAAAAAGGGCTGGACTGAGAAGCCCCTCTGAATACACACACACACCTCGACACCCTCACAAAGCTTATTTTATTGTGTATAATTCAAATACAATCGTAATTCAAATATGCCTGCACATCGCCACTATCAATCCAACATTTTTGCTTTTAGCGTATTTACATTTACTACTTTCATTCAGTTCACCAGCCTATTTGGTATGTTTTCTATTTAGCTCCCCATCAACTCTCTTCTCTCTATCTCTCTCTATGTATGTGTGTGCGTGCGTGGGGGGGGGGGGGGGGTGATCCAGAAAGTTCAAACTACAGACGGCATGGATGCAATCTGTACTCATTTCCTATCCCATCCTTCACACTCACAATCACGCCGACTGACATAGAAGGGTCAAGATCAAACTATTCACAAAACAGATTGATGTATCAATCTCAGTTTCATGTTCTATTATGCCCTAGTCACATCAACGAAACCGACTCCAAACCGACCTATGATATGCCATTGCAAATAATGTAATAACTTTGATCTGTCTGGAGTCGGTTTCGCCGCAGTGTGACTGTCGCTTCATGCCGGCATACTGCCGTATCGTGATATACCTCATAATAATCATCGACGCTTTTCTTATTTCATAGAAAAAGAAAGATAGAAATATATGAAGAATGAGAAAGAGAGTAAAAAAAAGAACAAAAAGAAAGATTGCAATCATGAGGACAAGACGGGGTTATGGGGACTACAGTGCAAAAACTCCGGTGTTGATTTAACACCAGCCCGAAATCTATATATGTCCACATCAGAGAAGTGTTAAACAACACCAGTTTCCTTTTGGTCTAACACTAGATATGTGTTTATACAACACCAATTAGTTTTAAACAGCATTGGTTTGATTCCAAACTGGTGTTGTTCCAATACTTCTATGGTGTGGACATAATAGATTCTGGGCTGGAGTCAAATCAACACCGGAGTTTTTGCAGTGTAGTAGGTGAAGTAGGTGGGAGAAGAAAAAACAAAAACGGAATACTACTACTACTAATAATAGTAATAATAAGAATAAGAAGGAGAAGAAGAAGAAGAAGAAGTAGAAAAGGAGGCGCGATAGCTCAGTCGGTAGAGCGGGGGTTTCGGATTCCGGTGACCCGGGTTCAATTCCCAAGTGGTGCGCTAGTGCCCTTTGGTAAGGCATTTATCCTCATTACCAGGTCCCTCGGAGAGGACCTTAAGCCGTTGGTCCCCTGGTCGCTTGCTCACAGGCATTCGTGCTTTCTTAGCAGTCAGGTAAAACAACCTCGGTATAACATTGCCCAGAAAAAGAAGAAGAAGAAGAAGAAAATAACAAAGAATGAAAAAGAACAACGAAGAACGTGTTGATGATTTTGAAACATACATCGAAAGGCAAAACGTAACGAATGTGTTTTGGGGATAGACAAACATTTCAAAATAAGGCAATATAAGAACCCCCTTGCAAAAAAGTAGTTTTATTATAGCGTGCTAGAAGCCTAATCTGTCTGTCTACATTCATACATGGACATCATTTGATTTTTCAATTGCCCTTTTCGCCCGTACAGAATTTATTGCACTTCGGGATCCTCCAAGAATTTCATTTATCGTTCTACCACGACAAGCCCAGCGTTTCTTCTTCATTTCTTTTATTTTACTTTCACCATTTTAGTCAGGACGTGTTTTTCATTTTACTATATTTCAGTGTCTTGCATATCTTTGTAATATGTAGGGTATGCATTTCAGAGTATCCCGTACTTTTTCAAAATTCAAACTGCCCAAAATGTATACCCATACGTGCTGAATCATTTGACTTTATATTTACCACTGTTTCCATAGTTACCATCTTATTTCAAAATCTTATGCATGATCACGATTCTGAGATGAAACGTTTAAACTCCCCTGCTTTCTTAATCCCTTGCAAGGAAAATACATATACATAACTCGACAGATTATAATCTAATCGGATTATACAATTATTAGTGGAACAAGGCTACGTTTAGTTTTGTGGAAAAAAAAGTTAATATTTTTTATATTTTCATTAAAATCACCAACGTGGAATTTTCATGTGGCTATTTTATTTGACTTCATGGATTTCATTCCTTTAATTACTTTCAAAGGTCACTGAAATACAATTTACCCGACAAAGATTGAAATTATATCCACATTTGTCTTAAACATGGCCATGATTGCAGGGAACATCTTTATTACAAATAAATTCCATTATTACTCATAGTCATTAGCCTATAATCTAGGCAGAGGCTGCAGTTATTGTCTTTGCTGTTATGCTGAACGCAAGCGATACGTCTGATCTGGTAAAGACTACGCATTGGGGCTGGCTGGTAACGCAGCCACAATGCGTAGTCTTCGCCAGATCAGACGTATCGCTTACGTTCAGCATAACAGCAAAGACAATAACTGCAGCCTCCGCCTATAGATTATAGGCTACATAGTCAGTAATTAGCATACCATTAGCTAGATGAAAATCCGACATGAAATCGGAATTGCTGTCAGACAAGAAACTTTCAACGCAAAAAAAAAGAAATGGAAAGAAGTTGAAATCTAACTACAAAAAAAAATCACTTTATCTTAAAGAACGTAATACATGCAACATATGTCCCTCTCTGACATCGTTAAAATTTATCTTATTTTTATTGAAACTGTTTTACAGAACTCTCATTAAACTGTGTACGTGATCATTGAAATCTGGCTGAAATACATAAGGATTCCTTTGCGATAAGCTCCCTCGATTATATGAATACGTTCTTGAACATAATATCTTTCGCCTCCTATGGAACAATATATCAATAAATATGGCCATGGTATAGGAAAGGCAAAGCAAAAAAAAAAGAATTTCAGAATGTGTATAATAGTACGATTCAAAAGTGATCTCTTAGAATAACTGGAGGGATAAAATTATGGGGAGGTAATAAGTGTTCAAATGCAAATAGATCTACGATGAAACGTTGGTTCAAGAAGGTACCATTACGAACATCAGAAACTCGTTGCCTTTCGATATTAGGTGTTAGCATGGATTACAATGGTGTTACAAAGTACGAAACCGTCTGTTCAGGCCCGCAGCGGAATTCCACTCGCCACATTCTGTCACAATTCTAAATTAAATCAAATTGGTACTAATGGAAAACTAATGAAAAGATATCACACGAGGCCATTATTTTGATCGCTTTTAATTCGATTTATCCGCTGTTAGCGCGTATCGAAATGAACCACAGATATTTTAGACAATCTTTTTGACATGGGAGAGAGAAACGGTTCATTCAAAATGTCATAAAAAACATTGAACATATAATTTGTCGTATAAGCCAGTAGAGCTCATGGTCAAATATTTCTATACAGCTATAATACATTTATTCTTCAAATATCGTTTGAATTCTGACATGTCTGACGCAAAGACATCGACGAGAAAATAAAATCCACGTCGATTTGATGTTGTAGTTGAATCTGATAAGCTGGCATGGCTAAGTCTTAGTATTTTCCCAATGACACTCGTATGTTAAGAGAATTTACCAAACTTTATTTGTTTCTAAAATTGCTGGTATATGGTTTCTCGGAAGGTTCTGAGATGAAAACTTTAGGTGGGCTGTAAGTCTTAAATCAAGCAATACACATTCTATACAACCACGCAATTCCAACATGTTCAATCAAAACAGCGAAGTTAACTACAAAAAAGACGAGAAGAATGCAAATATTGTTATATCACGTTCAACCTCTTGATAAAATTGTAAATCAGAAATTTGGACTGACTGATTTATGCTCTCCACTTGACCTGCATGTGCTCCTGATGCGATCTTTTTATCTCAAGCTAGCATGGATATCGTGACAACCGATCACTTGAGAGAATGATCGATAGCAACTGATTTCAAGAGTGTAATGCTCAAACAATGAAAAGGGACATGTAACCAAACGGCGAGTTTTATTTATTTTTACTATGTAATTCAATAAAATAAACGTAAAGAAGCCACATACAGTAGTTTCTTTCATAAACGTTTTTTTATTTATTTAATTTTTTTTTTTGGTCAGATAGAAATTTGAAGTAAGAAATGTGCTGTAATTCTAAAATGATATAATCATCAAACGGTCAGGCCCTTTAAAGAAAGGAAGAGAAAATCAAATATTATAACATAACTTGAGAACAAAGTAAGTTCATGTACCTTGAAAGAGGGGGGGGGTGTCATTAAAAGAACGAGTAAGGGACGTAATATGCATGAAATAAAGCAGAAACAATGTATGTTGGTATTCTATTGTAATTTCAAAGGCAATTTCAGATTGATCAAAGACACGCCCTGAAACCCGAATATTTCTACACAAATTGTGAAGTGTGGCTAAATACATTTACGGTACTTGTCAAATATTTTGTTGGTCTTCAGAATAGGCTACAAATTATTGCAAAAAACAACGATACATGGAACATCATATTCCGCATTTTCTTGTATTAATGATTTTCCCTTATGAGCAATGGATAGAATAAATGTGTCACAAAGATCTACAGTTGTTTCAATCGGCAATGAGTATGGAAAGCCGCCGATGTCACATGTGAGAGACGTCAAATCATTTGTGATATCAATAATCTCTCTACATATCACCACAACGTCAGATACAGTAGTATCCGTTATCCGATACTCTCCGCACTCGTGAGTGGATGTGTATCATTTCATTAACGCGGTTACTTGATCGAATTCTTCTTCCATGTGTATACTCTAGGCGTTAATGTGTTTGCTCTTCTCTTAGAAGGTCTCCTAAGAAGCAGCTGTATCAATGTTTCGAACCCCCATCAAAGATTTCTGCCACAGTATTACCAGCGAAACCGATACCAAACCAACCAATGGTATGTCATCCGAAATAACGTAATGGATTTAATCGGTTTCCGATCGCTTTCGTTGGTGTGCCCGTCGCTTTGTGAACAGTGTACTAGCAAGAGTGATTTGGCAAAATCGATTTAACTCGACGGTACCTGGGATTATAAAGCATTGCTACTCATCAGCCGTCCAGCCCCCTTTTATGGGGGGGGGGGGGGGGGAGGGGTGGCATGGGTGCTCAGCATTCTGCTGTAGTTATTACTCCACTCAATTTTCTTATAATGAACATTATGCATATGGTTTTATTTCATGTGGAATATAATTTTATTCATGATCAGGGGCCTGTAATACAAAGGCTAGCTATTGGGTGACACATTTGCTCCGATCTTAATATCTCAGAGGGCATAGGGCTTGAGTTAGGATTGTAATAGAGTTTTTGGATCGGAATAATGTAAATATAAGGATTGGGGTTTATTTAGTTTTAGAGGTTATGTTTTATGTTTGGCTTAACGTGCAGATTTTCCATGGGAGCTATTTGTCACCGGAACAAATGTCATGGAACCAGCGATTGATCGTACGATTGAATGTACATTGTAGTCAATGCAATCAACTGTAAACACAGTCGTCGACGATATTACATAGCTAAGCTTTATGTGACGTGCCCCAGAACATGCTAAACTCCGCAGACCTAATGAATTGAAATATAATGAAATAAAACGAAATTAAATAATTCATTAATTTATTCATTCAATGCGACATTATCATTCTTTCATTAGTAGCTATATCCTTATGGCTACGCCGTTGGTTGAACAAGGCTTAAAGGCCAAGTCGAACCCTATAAAATTGTTTTGAATAAGTGGGTGAAAAGAAAAATCAAACAAGCATAATGCTCTAATTACAAAGAAAGAAATGTATTACATTTTTAACGATTAGCTTTATTAAAAAAAAACAGTTATCTGTGTCGGCATACAAATTAATAAACCGTTGACATCCTCTAACTTGATGGAGATGATTGGAAAGCGTAGGATATGAAATATGAATGTTTGAGCTCCCTGAATAAGTGCAATCTACCTTATTAAATGCACAGCCTTTTTAAAAATCTGCAATTGAAATGTGCTATAATTGAATCAATACACCGGGATTTGATATTTTATCCGAACTGTGAATAAGGGAACTCTATTTTCTTCCGAGGGGTGACGACCAGAGGAATTTGGTGATGTTTCCAATCAAACCTACAACTAACACTTTTCCCCCTTTTATATCCCACATGAATTAGATCCCGTATAGCCATTGGTTCAAATAAGTTCATGTGACCAAACATATTCTGCTAGATATTGAAAACAAGACTCCCAGCATGAAGAAAATTACTATTATCACTTTAGCACTAATGATCACAGTAACGGTCACTAGCATGGGATGATTTATGGGAAGCGTTTTATCAAATTTAGTCTCATGACTGGTTGGCAGATCTGATATCTTTTTTTTAAATTGATTGGCTGAGAAGCACTTTTACTATGGTAACTGTCGAATGGACTATGTCGGATAAAATGTCAGGCAAATTCTTTCATGCGACACTCACCACGTTCATGTATCATTAGAACATTGCAAATTATTATTGGCACTCGCAAACTCTCCAAACATCCGCCATCGTCAATGTTTTCCCCTTCATCGATCGCCTTGTCGAACATCACGGAATCTTTTCCCAGCTGACCGAGGTTGTGACACCCCCAAGTACGGCTTTGGCTTATTGTATCAGGAAGCCGTTCTCTTCACGTGCGCTCGACCGCTAAGCATCGAGTGTTTGTCGAAAACTTCAGACTCACTTTGCGTGTAGAATCAACGCAACCACTAATTGAGGTAACCGATTTATTTTGAGAGGACCTTATAATGCAACCTTCAGTAAGAATGGAGCATCGAAAGAAATCCCTTCTACAGTGCGTCCCACCAGAGATTTCACAATGATTAATTATATCAATGTTACTATAAATTTGATATTTACGGTAAGAGTGGAATCTCATCTTTATTTTGAGACCAAGAGCGTTCACAGTCGTTCACACATGTAAGAGTGTAAAAATATAAATATATATTAATACATATCCTCTCTTCACTTTTTAGTAACTAGTTTGGAAGAGTTCTAGTCAGGAATAACAAAATTTTGGAAAGAATTAGCGAGGTTACCGAGGGTTAGCAAAAACATACATGTAGATATTTTGTAAGGTAAATCGTGTTTCCGCCCGGGCTCGAACCGGGGACCTTGAGTGTGTTAGACTCACGTGATAACCGCTACACTACGAAAACTGCCTGACAGACGTTGCTATATAATGTTCATATGATATTTTTTTGAACAACGGGAGTAGTGTGACGTTTATCATATAATGGAATCAAAGTGTGTAAAGGATTAAATAGATTATCAGGCATATATAATCTATCTATATTTTATAATATTTATCAACATTTAAGAAAAAACAACAACAGCACAGCATCATCATCAGCATCAATTTTCTTTGGAAAAAAAAAGGGTTTCCGCCCGGGCTCGAACCGGGGACCTTGAGTGTGTAAAACTCACGTGATAAACACTACACTACGGAAACCAGTTGCCCTAGTTCAAAGCCTATTTAGACTCAACTTAAAAATACAACCAGAAAACCAAGGAAACATGTTTCGCCCTTTCTGACTCCTGGATGTGGGTAACATGTTTTTTTTTTTCAAGTATAAAGATGAATCAACAAAAATCACAATATAGTAAAATGTTTGAATTTCATTTATTTATTTAGTTGCTACTCGAAATATTTACATTTTTTCATATATAACTTATTATATCTAATAGAATTGAATTAAGTTAATGGTTACCTTATTAAGAAACTACAGAATGTATTGTGCGACTTATCCGCAATATGGACTGTAGAATAATAATAAGTCTAAGTACTCCAACGGCATGTAGTTCAAACCCATATGTACAATGTGGATTGCAAAATACCGTATATGGATCAATACACTTTACAAAGACGGCATGTCTTCCTGTTAAGATGAATATTATGTCATTCAACCTCTCTCTCTCTCTCTCATTCTGTCTGTATCTCTCTCTCTGACGTCTGTACCATTGACCGTCTTTATTAATTTGATTGGTTTTTCCTTCAGCATATCAAAATGTGAAGGGCAATAGATTTCCCTTCGTGATATGGAAATTAATATATTGTATTGAACGTGATCACACAGACTTCAGGAAAAAAAACGAAGAGGAAGTGCTACATGCCAATACATTGAGTCTTTTCTTAAAAAATAAAAAAATCAGTTTGCATTTTGGTTGTTCTGCTCTGAAGCGCCTTGAGCATCTAATCAAGATGGAAAATGCGATATACCGATCTCATGTATTATTATTATTTGTTACTCTTATAAAAAAAAACTAGAAAGAATCTTGATTTTAATAATGATGACGATAAAAATGATGGTAAACGGTGATGATGATAATGATGCAGAGAGTGATAAAGATAGTGTTGCTCTTTTGCGCAATGGGCCCAACTGAAAATTCAATGCGTCGAACATGTCGAATAGCGTTTTATTAGGTAAACTGAATATGTGTAATGGTGTAAAACTTTATACAGATCATCGAGGGCATTTGTGAGATTTACACGCACGAGGTTCTCACTACAAAATGATGGTCATTTTGGTTACATTTTTCCATTTTCACACATCTTCCAGACTACCCGGGGGTACTGCCTATGGAGAATAATACACGCAGCACCCCCGCTTCCCACGGTCATGGTTTCGATGGTAACAAATGCAATGGTAATGATGTGTATTAAACGTTTTAAAAGTTAGTGAAGTAAATCATTGTTATTTGATTAATCATTCTCATCTGAAAACCATGACAGGTCATTATTAGTACCAGTCATTAGCTGAACTAAATGATTGATCACGTGATAGATTTCAGCCAATCATTTTACTAGGATCCATACGCATAACCATTTTAGAATGAACTATAAACCGTCTGTGCAAGGAATTGCCTAAGACCTCCTTAATTTTGTACACCCATGATTGGATTTTGCGAGCGTCAAGCCAAGGTGGGGCAAGAAAGGTGAGATATGCCTGTTCTGGCACCTTGATGATACCTTCCAACGTCCTCTCACCCGAAAGTCGTGACCTCACCAAGGCAGGTGCGTGTCTGAGTGAAGTGGCATCTCTTCCAAAGTGGTAACTTCACCGGTAAAATCATTTGGTAATAGTATATCGATCTGTTTTCCCCCGATGTGACATTACCACGAAATAACTGTCTCTCCTTGGCAGAAAAAAAGAGAGGAGGGTTACAAATTGAATGCGTGATGTGAAAACTATGGAACTAAATTCAAGCCCTTGCTCTCATTCTTTCGTCTCATCATCCGCTTGCGACCCCCCCTCTCTCTCTCTTATTCCCTTGCGAATTGTGTCCATTGTTTCATTTTTCTTCCAAGTTGACATGCCCAATACGCGCCTTTGGTAATTATCACCCTTTTATCCTACCAAGTTTCATCTTCCATATAACATACTCCAGCTACTCATTTTCCATATTTCGTCACAAATTGAGTACATGTGGATTCGGCATTTGGTACACACACAAGAGATAATTGTGTCTAGTATTATATCCTATTGAATATTAGTTACGCCTCTCGCAAAGTTAGGACCCCCCCCCCAAAAAAAAAAAAAAAAAAAAGATGATGGCCTCTTTCATAAAGTGAGCACATTTATCCTTCGAAGAGACGAAGACACATCAACCACTAAAATGACCTTGTTGAACTTTGATCTTTAGTATCCTTCACAATTAATACCGATTGTTTGTAAGATACCGATGCCTAATATGTTTAAGATCCATTTGTGTCAGGAATATGCTGCCTAATTCTTTTTTTGTTCAGTAACCAAACCCGGTTAAAAGGAATGGCGTACAACTAGATTGAAGTTCATAATGATTTTCTCCTAATTTGTTCATGCATTTCAGTACAGAATGGGCTTATACATCATTCATGGCAGACAAGCATAGACAACGATCACTTCTCAGCATCATTTCAGACCGGTATAATCAGGAGCGGAAACGATCAAGTGTATCGCGATACTTGTCTCGCCGCGGGCAAGCATGAAGTCGCATGCGTCTGATAGGAGTGTTTAGGAATAAAGTCGCACGTCTAAGAGTATGTAAGAGGATGCCGGTCAATTGAAATGGAGTCTAGTGTGCAAATGACACCTCAGGACCTTCCGAAAATTAAAATGGAGTCTTCTCGTTTTTAATACTCGACCAAAATTGAAGCGAATAGATCTCAAAGTTTCCCCTTGATTTATTTCAACTTGCTCTATTTTTCACCACCTAACCGAAATACAAATCTAATTTATCGGCATGTATTCGTTTTCCTCATTGTAGCTCAGACGTCGCAAACTTTGGAGAGGAAGATTTGATTGCGTTACCAGACTTTTCTCTGCTTAGAGAGTAAATCACTCTTATTAACAAATTAAATCGTGTGAGAATGTGCGTAAAATAGTCATGCGACGAAAATTCTCTATCATGACAAAACTCTTTCATTAAAAGTGAAGACCTAAGAAGAGCCAAGCCTCCCAATGAATAACTCATAAAAGAAGAATAGAAAACAGTACTTACCAATCATCATTGCCATTGTAAGTAATTACACAACTCTTGGAGAAAATAAGATATTATACGTCACACTACTAATTAATTCTGAACAGAACTACGCTCGCATGTGAATGCCGATTCATGAAATCGAGAAAAGATATTTTATTTAATTCCTTAATTTAAAAAAGCAGATGAGAAAGGAGTATTGATGAAATGCGAGTACCTAGAAAAAAATCAAACCTATGAAAATGCTTAATCCGGATGACCCGTTGGCTTACGCTTAGTATTTGAGTTTTAGGATGAGCTAATATGTGTATTTGTATGCATTTTGTTTTCTAGGATGCTACCTTGTATATAACCAAGACTTATCTCTGAAATTTTGGAAAAGGGGGGGCTCTGATTTTACAATTTAAGTGCGTGTTATAGCCCCCTGTAAACCTGATGCTACAATCTGATTCTGGGATTCGAACTCCAGTTAGAACTGATTAGCATGCCTTTGATAGGCCTATGGTGACCGAGTTTAAATGTCGCTTCCCACTTGGCCAACTGGTTTGAAAACAGTGTGTATAATCTGATTATTACTCCTGAACACCACACACCCCCTCACCCACCCTCCCTCACACACATGCATTTACACACCAATCCTCGTCTACACACACGTCTGCGCCCGCCACACAACCACATACACCCATACACAGCTCCTCACTCAAACCTTATAGCACGCACCCACCCTCGTATCGTACACGAACGAACCCAACACATCTCTCTATATTTTACACCCACATAAGCACATCCTCTCCATCCCCCTCTCTCTCCCGCATTCTCACACACACGTTGACACACACAAATTAAAATGCATATACCAATGACCACAACCTTCTTTATACACACTCAAAAGGCACACACGCATGCGCTCTATATAAATGTAAGTTTTTGTTATGATAAACCATCATGAGAAAACTTTCTTTTTTAGTCTATTATCAAGATGCTCTCGTTCTCGCTTCCCCTTCCCTTTATTGAAATCATCATTTCTCTATTTCATCGGAAACACCTGTCTCCACTTCACACCAGTCATAACTCGATTGAGCACATTTTACTGTGCACCTTCCCAAAAGACCACACCGGATTCATAAGAGCGGATGAAAATGACTGGGATAAAAAAAAAATCCGGAACATCGTCACCCTAAGGTGTCAGATGCACGAAGGTTTGTTAAATATTGTATCCCTAGTGATAAGGATACCAAACGATTGTGTTTGGAAAGTAAACGGTAGGTGTGTGAATATTATTTGAAGACTTAATAAAAAGATACAGTTTTGCAAAAATACTTGTATTTCGAATTGAGAGAATTGTGAATGATTGATACTGTAAATTTTACAAATAAAGAATTTACAAAAAATCACAGCATAAACAATCGATGTGTTGGATGATTGTGTGTGTGTGGAGGTGTAATTTGGTTTTAAAGTAAGATTATTTGGAAAATAATGTTAAGGGTTGTAGTTTGAAAAGAACTGATCAATAAGATAATAAAATCAAACAAAATAAACACAAAACCTAGTCAGAAATAAAGGTCATCCATATTTTCGGAAGCGCTCTTTAATCAGGGGTCAGTTCCGCCATTTCCGGAAGAAAGCATTGAAAATATGAATATCTGATATGCAAAAAAGGTCATAAAATTGAAAGAGGGGGGGGGGGGACTCTGCCCCTTCCCTCGATATGCTAGCGTTCAATGTTGTATTTGATTCTACAGTAGAGTGCAAAAACTTTGGCAAGAAAGGGAAGAGAGGATAACGATATTAACCAAGTTAACACTGGGGGCGTTAACACCATTACTGCTCTGTGTTCATATCTTCTAAAGATAAGGGTTTAATTTCATAAAAGTTGTTTTGAAATTTGCAAAAAGAAGGGTTTGGACTATATACACTGTAACATAACTGCAGAATGTATAATAAACACCAAAGGATGCTGAACTAACACCATACAGTTAGCATTTTGTAAAATTATGACGAGCTTTGTGAACACCGGTATCTTATTGTGTCACCAGTGTCTTGCAGTTTATCTACTTGTCATCAGCAATATCAAATACGAGAATTTTACTAAGCTATGGAATGCAATAACATCTATCTTGTTATAATAGTTTGATTGATGAAACAGAGCATCAAATGATATTATTATACGATTATAAGATTATATGACTTAGAGAATACGTATTCAGTATTATGATATTTTATGGGATAAGTATTATAATTATTACAGAGACCTGTTGCATAAAATATGACTACAATGGTAACTTTGCCATACATTGCTAACTTGTATGGTTACAATGCTCAATTAGCCATTCAAGGAACATATGGAAGATGCCTTTGAATGGTAAATTACCATATAAGAAAATCTTACGTAACACAGGGTAAGGACTAGAAGTAGAAAAGGGACCAGTTATTTATGAATAGTATGAAAAGTACCGCTTTGTGATGCTTGTGTTGTCTTTAGTTGTCTTTAGATAAGGGTGGCTGACACCTAGTCAAACATCTTGACGTTTTCTCTCGACACGTATTAATACCCTACACGTCTACATGTCCAATTGGCATCGAATCATCTAACGGTTTCAGTTTCAATCACGAACAACCCGCTCTCAATTCAAGAAAACTATCGTAATTGCTCACATTTCTTTGCCCTAATTCCAACAGGGAAAACCTGACCGGGATACCAAGTCCGGATTCCGTGGCGGACTCACCCTGTCTGCGGCCTAGTCTCAGTAACGGTCACTGCGCCAGGGAGGCGACAACCTTCACTTTCCCAGTACAGGGGGATCAGCGGGGAGTGCCAGAAGTGAAAACGGCAAACCCGTTTTTTCAAAGAACACGACTTGAGAAGAGGCTAATTATCTTGGCGGTTATCTTGGCAGCATGCTCTGTCACAATGGTCACAATCCTCTTTGTACAATGGCATACAAGTAAGTTCTTCTTTACAAAATTATTCTTAATACCTCAGTCACTTTTCCCCTAAGGCGGCCGTACAGTGAGTCGAAAACAGCCGTTTTGACATTTCTTGTACCAGCTAAGAAATCTATTTTACGTAGTTTGAATAAAAATGAATAAAACGGCTTTTTTTCTACTCGCCGTGCGACAGCCGTAGAGGAGATGTGACTGTGCCCTAACTTCTGGGGGGTTCCTACTGCAAACCGTTGTAATCCGTACTTCTTCGCCAACTATTAGAATCACGTGGACACAAATCCTTGAATTAATCCTCACGACTGCTCTCGCGAAACGGGGCTCCAAATCGACAAAATGATTTGATTTTTAAATCAGAACTGTCAATAAGGAATTTTGGGAATGTATACTCACAGTGTGTATGTCATAACAACTGAGGAACAATCAGAGGAAAGGAATTGCAATGCCAATGCTAAAAGTCACTGTTTTGAATAATCTTGATTGACGGACAATATTCCCGGTAAGGCAGCCTAACATATAATATTAGACAACAAACTACTGTAAGGAATCCTAACATGCTTTAAAAACTGGCCAATAAGATACTATTTAGTGCTCCAGTTAGCTGTAATGTATTTTACTCCCCCGTCTTTTCCCAAATTGATTTCTTCGAGGGGTGGTACGTGATTTTGGTCTCGATATTGAGGCGCCAAAAAGTAGGTGAACGTATGAAGTGAGGTGACTATGTACTTTCGGTGAATTTATTTGGAATTAATTGTGGACGGTACACTTTGGTATAGCAACAAGAATAACACATGTCCATTCTTAGGCATTCCTGTAGACCAGGTTTACTTATTTCTGATAACATGACTTGTGAACGCTGTCCCTAAAGGCGTCCATCCATACATGAAAGTCTTTGGTGAAATTTCGAGAATTATTATAATTTTTTTATGAAGAGAAAATTGTAACTGGCAGTTGCGAATTCTTTTTAGAATAGCACACTTATTTATATAAACAATTTTTTCTTGGCAAGTTGTTGTTTGCATGCTATGTTTGCATGGTTGAATAAATCAATGAATTGAAACTGAGTTTATATTATTTTAGCCAGATCAGATTGCCAGTGAAAAAGTTGCCATCGACGGTCACTAAAATCACTGTCATTAAAATATTCATTGTAATTACCATCATAATTGCCGATTCGTAGTCGTCGTTACAGTGATTCAATCTTAGCTTTCCATTTTCAGAATGTACAGTAACTGATAGCAGCTTATCCTGAGATACTATAAACTACTCTGGTGTTAAATGAAAGAAATGTGATATCGAATTATAATGTGAAAACGACACTTATACATGTATCTACATTGCATGCTTCTCCAGTCATAATAAAAAAATAACAATATTATTTGGCATGTCTGTGCGCGATCACCATTTTTTTACTGATGCAAATCACGTTTATTTTGATAACATGATCATCATATTGTCGTTATCATGACAACTTTGTCATCCGTAAATTATATTCATTTTTTTCTGTCATCCGGCTTAATTGTTTTACGGTTTCCTATAATGTCCAGGAGAGCCCCGCAGGGTGTTTTTTCCCGGGGGGGCACTTCCATTGACAAGTGGATACCATGCGCTACCATGGGGTCTCGAAAAGCACCCTAAACAAGTATTTTCCATATCTGAAAATGCACCCCTTAACAAGTATTGGCGTGTGAAACCCTACCCTTAACAAGTATTGGAAGCAAAACTATACCCTTGGCAAGTATTCTCTGAATTGAACCCCTAAACAAGTACAGCGATATTTTAATTGTTATATGTCATGGACGTCGGTCGTCAGTTTTACCTTTACCTACATCATTGGGTTTAGTACGGCCCCATCTCCTACACCTCGCGCAAATCGGACTCTAATCACGTAGTGTTGACTGTTGGGGCAAAAAGTACATTCTTTATAAAACATTTTAGTCTTTTTCATACCCTCGCAAATTTGACCCTAAACACGTAGCTTTCCGAGGGAAATAGATACCCTTTTTTGACACCCTTATTACGTTACGTACGTAACGTGCCCTATCTTGAAAAAGACACCCTTTTACGTGTTTTTTTTGGTCGCGCATGGTATCCACCCGTCAATGCAAGTGGCCCCCTGGCATGCCTGGGTTTTTTTCAATTAAGACCACAAAGAGCATGATTTTTGAGGGTGTTAATTACAAAAGACACTATTTTATCTATCAATTTTATTTTGTTTCATGAGGCGATGAGTGAGCGAGTCATTTCTTTTCATGGAAATTTCACAGCCACATTAAATAAATTATAAGGCTGTCAAAATCTTATACAGAAAATTTGGAAGTACATTTCAGTAGGCCTTCGCTCACGGGGATGCAGTTGAAAATTGTCCTTGAATGCATAAAACGTTATACTTTCACTGAGTAGGTTTAGGCTGGAAAAAATGGTTATCATTTCCAATCTTCTTATAGGTTTGAATGATTAGAGCAATGAAGTAAACGGCATCTCGACGGAGATTTATCCCCGTGGATCGTATCTTTGTTCGTCGTAATGCTCCCAGGGTTGGATTGGATCGTATCTTACCCTAGGGTCGGCAATCCCAGGGCAGTGGAGGATATGAAACGGCTAATCTTCCCTCATAAATCCTGGCGACGAAACAACATAGAAATACCAAGCCTGACTATAAACATTTCCCCGCAGGAAAACCGGAGGATAATCTCAAACATTTATTTTATTGCGGCACGCGTCACGGTGTTGCAAAATCTGTAGGGCTGGCTGATAACGGTTGTAATAAAATGCACTTAATACTGGGAAGAGGTTCGCGGTGATAGTCCGTGATGCATTACCAGAAAAAAGAAAGAAAAAGGGTTTGAAGTGATAGCATACTAGTTTATGATTTTACTATCGAGAGAATAAGTCTTTTAAAGTTATCAACTAATAGTATACGTATTGTAGTAATCATGGTAATGGTATAATAATTGGCAGCTTAGTAGAAATAGTAGTCAGAGGTAGTGGGGTAATAGAAGTAGTAGTAGTAGTAGTAGAAGTAGAAGTAGTAGTAGTAGTAGTAGTAGTAGTAGTAGTAGTAGTAGTAGTAGTAGTAGTAGTAGTAGTACTAGTAGTAGTATTAGTAGTAGTGGTAGTAGTAGTAGTAGTAGTAGTTTAGTAGTAGTAGTAGTAGTAGTAGTAGTAGTAGTAGTAGTAGTAGTAGAAGTAGCAGTAGTAATAGTAGTAGTAGTATAGTAGTCGTAGTAGTAGTAGTAGTATTAGTAGTAGTAATTGTAGTAGTATAGTAGTCGTAGTAGTAGTAGTAGTAGTAGTATAGTAGTAGTAGTAGAATTAGCAGTAGTAATTGTAGTAGTATAGTAGTCGTAGTAGTAGTAGTAGTATAGTAGTCGTAGTAGTCGTAGTAGTAGTAGTAGTAGTAGTAGTAGTAGTAGTAGTAGTACGAGTAGTAGTATTAGTAGTAGTAGTAGTAGTAGTAGTAGTAGTAGTAGTAGTAGTAGTAGTAGTAGTAGTAGTAGTAGTAGTAGTAGTAGTAGTATAGTAGTAGAAGTAGTAGTAGAAAAAGAAGTAATAGGTGATCTTTATAATACATGAACGTTTCCGATGTTCATATGTGATTATCCCAACTCTCTTCCACCTCTATTGGTGTAGAAAAAGACATCTTGTCAAGCAGATGATGATCTATCTAAAACATGTAACTTGAATGCGATATGAGAGGCTCCATTAGGGCAATATTTTCACAGACATGGGAATAAACATATCATTTCTCGGGTTTCGGGACTTGACATGATTAGCACGTGCTTGGTAGATTTTAACGATGATCATTTCGCGGAGAACCGATGCGTTCGCACTGCTAAAATAAATCAGAAAATAGAGCCTGAATTTGGGGGTAAAATATTTTTGCTTACTTGGATACCGCGAGCATAAGAAATAAAATCAGAATTGCTCTTTTAAATTGCCAATTAATCGCTTACCTTTGTGTTACGTGCCCTAAACTCCACACTTGCTCATGACTTGCTCAACCCTTGCTGACGTATTTAAAAAAAAATCAACAAAAAGAAATAAACTACACCGTCCCTGAAACAACGACTGTGATGTTTAAGTGACGCTAATTGTATTAGTTTAACAACATAACTGGATAAAGCTAGGTGTTACATGATTATATTTAACACCAGACATGGTGTTGACAAATAATGTTAACGTTAAAGATAATCAGCAAGCAGAACGTGTATACAATGGGCCTTTCTATAATCAACCACGTGATGTACTTCTCACGAATCGGCTAGCATTAAAGGTAAATGCTAGTTTTGGTAACGATACCAAAATGAGTTCGTACAGAATCCAATGAAATGACCACCAAAGTGTCTGTTTGCATAAATAAAACGCATGTGCCAAAGGATTCTGGAAGAAATTGTGTAATTGCTGAGAAATCAGCAAATAAGCACAGGATTCGGGTAGAGCGTCGGGCCCGACGCTCAAAGCAATAATTATACACAGTCCCACGTGCGTTTATCTGTGTTGGGGAAGTTCAGTCTGAACATTTTTCAGCGTAGATTTCAAGATTTCACAAAGTTCAGTTTATGTAACTGTACCAGATCTAGATCCTCGATGATATTACTGACAATTAAGCCTGGTTTTACAGACTTTCTCATGAAATCAGTGTTTACTGCAACTACTGGAATGTTGGATAATAGTAATAAAAATTATGATTCATGCAGCTGAGGTGTGCCTATATTATTACCCCGGCTTTAGCTCGAGCTGACCTCCAGCGCTCAGCGCATTCAAGGAATCGATCCTCCCTGTACCCATTTACCTCACCTGGGTTGAGTGCAGCGCAATATGGTTCAATACGTTACTAAAGAAAATGCACTATAGCTTGGATTTGAACCGACGCCCCTGTTTAATGAGTTATCCCCTGGGCCACAACCCTCCACACACATACATTAAAGCAACTAAGCAAACAACACTTTACCAAACATTTAGTACAGGCGAAATTAAAAGTGAGCTTTATGACACATAGTCTAGGATGACAAAGAGTTACTAAAAATAATACCAAATATGAAATATAGAGCTTCTTTAAGAAGCAGCAACACATCAACAAATTCCATGTACAAAACACAAAAAGAAAAAAAAAAGTCCAACAGGATTTCCAGTTCGCCTCCCACTTAAGATATAGACGATATAGGCGCCATGAAATGTTTAGAATAAGTCATTACTGTCCTTTCTGTTTTCCTTCAAAATCCCTGCCAGCTATTATGAACTTCAAATGTTGATGCTTACACATCGTTGTTTTCACAAGGAAATTACACCAACAATAAAGTTATCAAGAAATTGCTATAAATTACCCAAAAAAAATGTCAGATCAGTTTTGATACTATTCGCCAGACAAATTTCGTGGTATTTCTTTAAATCAAATGCTAAGTGAAATATTGTAGTAACCTTAATAAAATAAATTTCATGAACATAGACATCCGATCCACTTTATATTGGAAATAGTAAGAGGTAATGCAGCAATGATATTGTTTGCACAATTCTTTCACCTACCCGGTTTTCAAGATATAAAATTCCTGAAATGCATTTAAACGGATACTTTACCACTCTTGAGGAGGGGGGGGGGGAAGGAGGGTGATAGTGGGTATTTCCCCCCATCTTTTTTTATCAAGAGATGTACACTGAGATGAAGGTTGTCCCTTATTTCTCATCTAAGTATGGCAACTGGATTCTTGAAGTCGTACTTCATAAAGGTATCTTTCACATTGTGTTTATAATGTTAAGGAATCTACTGAACTTTTTGAATGAGTCTATTGTATACATAAGTTTGTAGTTTTAAGTTTCCTCTCTTTATACTTTGTATTTTATAGGGCCCCAACGAAAACCAGAGTTTGTGCTAATTAGGCTACCCTTTTCGAATATATGAAATAAATAAAAATAAAATAAAATTAATAAAAGCGGGGACCTTCTTACATTTCATTTTCGACAGTTTAAGTTATTGTTAAGGTTTTCTTTTTGACTTTGACGTTATTTGTTTCCTTTTAAAATCAAAATTACCCTAACAACACCGATCACATTTCCTTTTACCACCCCATTTCGAATTTCTGGATCTGCCCCTAAACATTGATTTTAAGGAATGCATTTGACGCCATTCGAGGTTCCTTTGATGGCATAAAGAACAGTGCAATATGAAACAAAAAAGACAAAAACGCTCTTTCGTCGACTGTTCGAGGTGAAAAGGATAGACAATTCAACACATTACAGAGCCAACATGACCCTTCCCTTTGTCCATTATTGCCTTATAGAAATCTCTTTCAACACGATGGAGGTATCAAAACGTTATTCCCAACCTTTAAATGTCAGCTCCCCACAAAAGCTGGTGGTTTGTAATTTGTTTTAAGGAGTTCCTCTTCATGTCCGAAGTGGCGGTATTTTGTAGAGAGATAAATCACATACTTTAGTGACATTAAAACAGACATCTTGTTTAAACAGCTTTCTCTATCCGAGTTTATCGGCGGCTAGGTGAGAAACTACGATGTATTACAAGTAATTGTATTTTATACATGTATACCAATATTTCTTCTAAAACAAGTGATATAAATGTTAGCACACCATTGCTTGATCCTCAGGATTTTTATTTTATAATTTTTTTTTGAGCAATCATTGTTGACATTATTGCATTATTTACATCCTATATTATACTAATTGTCATTTCAATAACACCATCTGACTCGATAATATAATAATACTCCTTGGTGGCATACATCACATCGCTCTAGATATTATCATTTCGATATACTAGTAATTAACCGCACTAATTAGTGTATCGTGGGCCGCATACGGTCATGCGACTCACATTTTCCAATATGGAGTTACAAATGAATTTTTGATAATAAACAAGATAATAATAATAATTGTAATAATATGCAACAACTATATACTGCTTAATACAAATATTTCTAAGCGCTGCATACTATTACCCCGGCTTAAGAATTTATGGATAAAATCAATTGCTATGATGCATTCATTCAATATCAAACATATCAAATAAAAAGATAAAACAATGTTTTGCTCTTATCCGACGAGACATGTTGCTCAAATGAAACCTTTCGAAGTTGAAGTATATTTTATTCATCATTTCAGCTTTTCCAAAACTTATACACTAGCATATAAACAGCGATAACTGCCCATGAATACATCGAATACCGCTCACTACAATCAACCTTAACATTGCATCTTAATTACAAATCGTCACCTTGAAACTAGTAATGTATTATCATAACTAACGCAGCTTCTTTAAATCAGCCATAAAAGTAACACACTTCATTTCATTCAAACAATTTCAATATCCACCGATTCTATTCAGTCACAGTTACCTATTTCAAACGAATTCAAACGAGCATGAAATATGATTTGATATACACTGAGTGACCCACTTTACACATTTCCAACAGGGAGAAGTGAGCAATCTCACACTTTGCGGCACCAACAATACAACGTCATTGAGAGCTTTGATATGTCAGGTATGAACTTTACAATGATAAATGGTCTTATTATAATATGATACATCGAAATGATTTCTACTTCTTATACATATTTACGTCAATAATCAGTTGCATTCTATCCAATTGCATAAACAAATGTAAAAGTTCCTTGTCTGGTTCGGTTAAATCAATAAATGTCAAGAATCTCTACTAAAGATCCATGCACACTGCTACCGCTTTTTACTTGATCTCCCTAAATGTTAGTGGGTAACATTATTGTAGCAATTTTAAAGCTTGGTATTAAACAGTGTAAATGAAAGAATGACAATTTGTTTCACAGAAAGCATTTTCATAAAATCCTGTGATATGCCATGATTAAAGGGCATTTTTAAAAGCATTAGATCCTTTCCGATTGGCTTCATCCGGATTACGCGGGATTTAAGACAAGTAAATTTTCCCGCCCACATGTTGAAGGAGAATATGAACTCGATGAAGACAATACGGAGTGTACACATATACGGAGTGTACACATGTATGACGGGTCGTTCCTGCCATAGGCCGCCATCCATGCACTTACCGCACTGTTAAAAATCATTTAAACAACGCTGTTTACTATGTAAATCTTACAGTGTTTAAAATCTTAACAAAGTTTAAATTCAAATGTTTAATCTCAATAATTTAAGCACGGTTGTGTAAGATTTAAAACACTTGTTTAAACTGTTTAAATAACTACTGTGCATTTCACATAGTAAACAGGGTTGTTTAGATTATTTTTAACAGTGCGTGTGAATTAATAACGGCTTAGGGCATGAACGGCCCGTCATACACATGCATTATTCTTTCTTTTCAAGAAATACGATGAACTTTTAGAACAACGACGAATCTTATTATATTCAATAAAACAAATAATGTCAATGTACTAGACAGAAATGCACGTTTAAAAAAAAGAGATAGGTCACACAGATCGACAACTTACACGAAATGGTACATAATAATGTTGCTGTACTCTTGAAAAGCTAATCTTTTAAACGAACCCCAAATCGAGAGTATTCGGTCATTGTGTGGGCGAATGTGTTTGAAAGAGACTTAAAACGTTGGTTATAAGAGTCTCAACTTCACTTCATTCCCGAAGTTCCAATTGAGGGGAGCGATTGTTGTTCTGCTAGAAGCAAGTCTCTCAGCTCACTATAGTGTTTAAAATGGATGGCGACAGTTTCAATAAGTAACAAATTTTATCAAATTGCTTCTTACACTCGCCTAATTGATTGTGATATTCTGGCACTTATCAAGATGGAAGTAAACGATGTGATCACGTACATGTCTATGCCTTCATCTTACAATGACAAGTATGCAGAGAAAACCCAAAATAAACAACCTGTATTCACGTTTTACTAACGGATTTACTGTAAGAACTTACTGTTCCAATGTAATAGTGTAAAGAAAATTATACAAATATTTAAAGAAAAGACAAAAATATATAAATAATTGAGATCAATAAGAAATAAAAGTCACAATGAAACTGAATATTAATTGATGAAGAAAAAAAATCCCATAACCAGTTTGGGTTAAGATTAGGTGCACTGCAATATGCGAGTTAAAGTTTACCACTGGCTTTCAAAGAGGAATCCACTAGGCATTTATCATTAGTGCTAAATAGACGTTTTGATTAATATACATTATTCCATCGATGTTTTAAACACTTTTAGATTTATTTTTCTATTCGGTGTAATATGAAACTCTTTGGTTATATTTTTCACTTAATTTGCCGTACTCTCACAGCTTTTGTATATGATATATGCAAAGGTAAGGTAATCTAATAATGACTTATCTTATTCTTCCTTTCTACAGGTATAAATCAAAGGAATAGCCTGTCTCAAAGCACGGATGAATGCACGGAAATATGCACGTCACCAAACTGTGTCGCATCAGGTAACTTACAAAAAATTATTTAAAACCTTAATTTTCTTTTCCATTTCTAGACAATAGCTGTGCCTTTAAAGGCGATATGCCACATCAGGACCCCGTCTCCTAAAGAGTTGCGATTGATCTAATCAACAACTATAAAAAAATCCAGCAACGTCAACACCTAAAATGCATTTTTGTTTAAAATGTTTTCTAGAATCTAGAAAACATTTTGAACAAATATGCATTTTCTAGATGATGATGTATACTCGTACATTCATCATTGTCTTGATTATAGTGTGACCATAATAGGTCTATGGTGTGACCCTCTTTGTTTACAAAGGACACTGTGCACTTTACATGTAAGAAAACATTATGACATTGATAAATTTCCATATGATTGACATTGATCAGACCAATCACAGCTCTTTGTAAGACGAAGCACAGAATTGAATGCTATTGGATCTAGTCCTGAATGAATACAAATTTCCTAATTCCGTATCGGGAATGATACATTTTGATGACGCTACAATCACACATACTAAACTGAATCCAATGTCATTAGAAAGAGGGTTTTTTCCAATTGGTCTTATGCCAATTCGTCCAATTACCGATTACCAACTCATCTCCTTGCAGTTTGTCTACCATCAGTTCGTCAATTGCCATTTTGTCCATTCACCATTTTGTCTAATAACCGACGGTCCTATAGCAATTTTGTCCATATGCCGCCTAATTGGACTGAGTGTTAATTGGGTGAAAAATGAATGAAAAGAAAATGGGTATTAGACCGACTGGTTATGAGACGAAATGGTCATGGGCGAATTGGTGATTAGACGGAGTGATTATTGGACCAAATGGTTGTAAGACGAAAATGTTGGTAGACGGAATGGCATTAGACTAAATAGAGATAGACTATGTGATGGATGGACGAGTTGGTAATAAACGAATCGGCAATCTACCGAAAGAGAAGAATGGCTACAACCGCCGGGTCAATTTCGGCGGTGTAACTTTAATTATCATGCTTAATGTACACCAGAAAAAAAATCATACTCGTTAACTTTAGTCTTTACAATCATATCACACTTCACAATGTCCTATTTTGTACAGCCGTTTTGTGAGCCAAAATCTATGAGGGGGCCACATATAGCGTATCGGGCAAAATTTATTTAAAAAAGTTTTGAGCGAGCAAAAATTTCGGCATTTTTATTTAAAAGATCAAATTTTGTGATAAATATTGATGTAATATTCAGAAAATATCATATTTCGCCCCTTTCTCTTTCATTTACTTTACTTTCCTTTTTTTTTCTTGGTCGTGATTTTTTTGTTTGAGCGGGGGGGGGGGGGGGAATCCCCTTCATCTGTACGTCACTAATTAATATGTACTAGTTTTTAAATTAAGATAAGACTAAATTTTCATTTGAGTCCCGATTTCCTTTTCCCTTCTCAATTTTCAGCTGCTCGACTGATTTCAAATATGGATCCACATGTGGACCCCTGCGAAGATTTCTATGAATATTCATGTGGAGGTTGGCATAGATCAAACGTCATTCCTGAAGACGACTCGCATTATGCTGTTCCTTCACAACTTAAAAAGAATTTAGAAATACAATGCAAAGGTAAGCGTAGCAGTATTATTTGTCGGCTACCGTTCAGTTCTGTCTAAATTTGCATTCATATCAGATTTTACGACTTTATTTATTATAGTTCTATAATAATAGTAGCTGGATTTGTATAGTGCTTTGTATATCTCTCACAACTAACATCACATCAGCCTTGGAGGTAATACGTCGGAAAATCTTATTATTTAAATTTCATTTTCAAAGAGCACATGACTTTGTGGGCCTATTACAGAGATTAGCATCTGCCATCTGGCAACATATTGGTGGTCACATTTGAATACTGATGTCAATAATCGTTTATTAATACAAATATTTTGAATTTATTGCGCATATTGCGTCATCGTCGTCTTCTGTAACTGTTATAACATACAATATGAGAAATCGTTGTTTATTCATTTTTTAGCGATGCATTAATAAAATGAATAAATTGAATGAAAAAATATCGCTGTAAGCGATACTTTGATTGAAACCCGATTAGCTTGTCTTGGTTTTGTATGTATTGAATGTATACTACCTACACCTCTGATACTTACATTATCCCCCCTCTCTCTCTGTACATCTTCTGTTTTCTTTCGCTTCCTTCCAAAATCTGCATTCCCTCTTCGTTAATAAGAACTGATTGAAAGGACGCCACCACCGTCAGAAACAGAGGCAATCAGAAAAGCAAGAGATTTTTATAAGTCATGTATGAACGAAGGTAGGTATAGACATAAATCTCTTTCGGGGGGGGGGTAGAACCGTAAAATGGATTAATGCCTCTTTGGTGGAACTCCTTTTAAGTTTTCATTTTTTATGTCAACGATAGTTGCTTTCTTCAGACTTCTATGAATATTATGCTAAACTCTTTCATAACATCCGAACAAATCAAATCAATTCCCTTGCTTTCGTTGCTCGCTCGCAAAAATCTAAAATCATTACAGTGCACATCACAACGTCCTTATTAAGGCCTCGTTATGCCACTGATTTAGATTTTGCTTTAAAGTATTCTAAGCGTCCGTCAACCACTGCCTGGCAAATCGCATTGAAATCAATATTAGATAACAGTCTTTTAATCCTAGCCCATAATGGTTGTGAGATTACTTGCACCATTCTAAACCTAATATTCAATCAGATTTAATGTGACCTTCTCCTTTTGAAGCTACAATATTATCATCATCCTGGATGGATTTCAACAAACAAAAGTGATGTGCATCTCAATTATGTGGTGTTAAATGATGCGGAAACATATTAATCCCCGTATTATAAAAAAAAATAAGTGCACCGACCACACGTATCTGGTTGTATGTGACATTTTGTTATGCTTACCTGGAGCGATACCCTTCAATCATTATGATCGTGTGGGGACGTCGTGTCTAGCAGTTATGACACTCGTCCCCCTAACAGAGGATCGGGGGTTCGAATACATATAAATGGTTTATTTCTCTAAATTGTTTTGAAAGATGAAATAAATAAATTCAACTACATAATAATCAAAATGGGGATGTGCATGCAATCCGACAAATGGATGAATAGATGATGTCATAGGCCTAGTCATTATTTATTATGAATACATAAATCTCTTATTTTTATTGCTTCACGGATTCAGAGCCTTTCTGTTTGTATCAGAAGATGTTATATTCTTATTATATCATATTTCAATACGTCATTTCACCTCCGATTTTTTTTCTCAATTAATTAGGTATAAAATTATATTATGTGTATAAGATTAATTTTATACAATACTGTTGTAAATGCGATATACATTAAGAATTATATATATATATGAATGTTAGAAATCAAAATGTTTCGTTACGTGAATGAGGTTTACGAATAAATTCAAATTCAGTCTAAATCACGAGGTTGGTTTTATAATTCCATTAGAAATAAACCTATGCCTTAAATGGGAAAGGTATCATCATGGACAAATCTAATGCTGTATCTGGCTTTTCTAATTCTTATTCGACTTTTCCTTTTAGCGAACATCATATTGCACCTGTATTCAGTGTTCGATGGTGCTTTTATTAGTAATCTAAGAATTACCCCTATTAAACATCGTGTCTCGTACCACAGAGTAACATAATTATTGTAATCGTTCTGATTTCTGTGTAGAGGTACTAACTCAAAGAGGGATCGAACCTCTGACAGCCCTTATTCGTAAGCTCGGAGGATGGCCGGTTCTCAACGATGGTGTTTATGATGAGCGAACATGGAGATTAGAAGACGTCCTTGCTACATCGCGGATGATACTCGATCGCAACTTTCTGTTCTTTAACCGAATTTCTGTGGATGCAGCCGACTCCAATTCACATATTATGACGGTAAGGATAATAGTATACACATATAACAAGTTATATTATGACGGTAAGGATAATAGTATACACATATAACAAGTTATATTATGACGGTAAGGATAATAGTATACACATATAACAAGTTATATTATGACGGTAAGGATAATAGTATACACATATAACAAGTTATATTATGACGGTAAGGATAATAGTATACACATAACAAGTTTTGAAAAAGCATAGTGGGAAATTGTTTATTTGAGGTTGGACTGGCAATTACTATTTTTCAGAGGAATTAAGTCCTATGGTAAAATAG